>NC_141598.1:50692824-50889799 GCF_047967505.1 Dipteris shenzhenensis | reverse complement strand
TACCTGCCCGCCCCTACCTCGTAGCATCATCTCGCCCCTCGTGCCCCACCCTGCCTCACCACCCGTGCTTGCCGCTCGCCACCCCACCCGCGCCCGCACCCACGCCCTGCCCCATCGCCCGCCTCACCCCACCCACCACACTCTCCTGCCACCCCCTTCCCCTCCACCCTCCCCGCTCGCCCCCGCTCCTCTCCCCCTGCCCTACACCCCTACGCTCCCGTCCCCTCTCCCCTCCCCTCCCCTGTGCCCCCCCCTCCACCCCCGTCCCCTCTCCCCTCCCTCCCCTCCCCTGCACCCTCACCTTGCCACCGCACGCACCCTTGCCCTCGTCCCCTCCCTGCACCCCCTGCTCGGACCCCCCTTGCACTGTGCCGCCGTTGGGAAGCCCCCCCCCCCCTCCATTTTTTTTAAAACCTAGCCTAACACTAACCCTAGGTTAGGTAGTTGGGTTAGTTAACCTAGGTTAGGTTAGTTTAACTTAGGTTAGTTACTGACCGTTAGGTTAGTCTAACTAACCTTTAGTTAGCCACTAATTGTAATTAGTCAATTTAGTAAGGTTAACCTCCCAGTTATAGTAACTGGGAGGATATAGGTTAGTTAACCTAACTAGATTAATGTGGTTCCAACCCCTCAGTTGGGCTTAAAGTCCATTCACACCACCCTTAGGACCCCCACAAAGCAAATTTTACTCGTACATTACTCTACTTTAACCCCTCGTAACTCATTCGTTTGGGATCCAAACTGGACCTTGTTTGAACCCAAATTTCACACACAAAAACACCACGCTATGGGTATTTTTCCAACCCATTGCACACCATTTTGGCATCCCTAGCACTCACTCATTCGTGCCCCCGTGTGGGCCTCGTTTCACACAAATCCACTCATATCTTCATGCCGTGACCTCCGATTAAAGATCCGTTTGCACAGCACATTTCCCTACACAGGTAGGACAATCTTAGGCACATTATTAACATGACGGTCCATACACAAACTACCACCACTCTAACCCTCCCCACAAAACTTCATCCACCCCCGCACTTGTGGCAGAGACACCCTTGGCAAATCTCGCCCAATCTGCATGCAGCTACGTTCCGACCAATGCCTTTGACTCCAATGCTTACCACATCTACATATAACTCCATTGCAACCACCCGCCCCTACCAATCCTCTACCCCGAATCCCCCCCTAAGATTCAATCCCTCTAACTCCTCCACGCCCCAACATGGCTGGACGCCGTCGCAACAATGATGGGGATACCAACCTCAATGCAGAGGCTGACAATTTCTTTAATCAAAGAAATAATAATAATCAAGGCAGACGCCCCTTGGGAAAACTGGAACTTCCCAAATATAATGGTAGGGGCGATCCAGCCCACTCCTCCAGCATTTTGATGCTGCATGTCCAGGAGGTGGAGATCAATCCCATGAAACCAAGGTGGCTTGGTTTCCCATGGCCTTAAGTAATGAAGCGTCTGAATGGTACCTAGACCTTCTAGTGGAAGAGTGCGCCACGTGGGACCTACTTCAAATAGAATTCAAACGATGCTTTCAAACGGAGAGGCTACAAGATGATCCCACTCTCCAACTAAGCAAGATTGAACAAGGCCGGTGAGAAGATGTACGCACATACCTAGGTAAGATGAAATGATTAATCGCCAAATGTAACCCATGCCCAGATGCAAAGTACCTCACGGCATGGTTCATTGCAGGACTAAGAAAGAAAATCTGAAAGGATATGGAAAAGATAAGCAGCTATCAAATGTTTAGTGCTGCTCATGCAGTAGCCATTAACATCAAGTGTGCAACAACCCACCATGACCTCAACAATACCAAGCGGCACCCATGCTAGTGTATAGGCAATCGACACTTGCACAAGCGCCCCCAGCTCCAAGGCTAAATCTTGTTCCTATTAGGACATGTCCCACAACTACTCAGGAATCCGAATCCACGAACATATCCAAGAGCACCAAATCTAGCTCCTCAAGCAGTTCCAATACATCAATTACAAGCCAAGGAAGTAGACTCGCCATTTGAGTATGAAGTAGAGTACCCAGTGTACTATGTAGAAGGTGCAAAGGGTCTAATACTAGTTTATGCAAATCAAGTACATCCCAACACATATCGTACACCAATCAAGTGCTACGGTTGTGGAGAAAATCACCGGATCATAGAGTGCCCTCATCATGGTAGCCCAGCTACTTTCCAACCACTCTGCAAAGATTGTGGCATAGGCTATGCCTGTATGGATTGTCCCATTAAAAATAAGGTCCCTGAACAAACAGAGGTTAAACCTAACATCCCCATCGGCATCATTGGGGTGGACCATCAAAGTCTGGGTCCCCGGCAAGTGTAATATCACAACCTATAAATGTAATTACATGCCAACAGAAAGAGGCCACCAAGAACCCTAACATTCCAATCCAACCAAAGCAGCTTTTGAAAAAGAAAGAACAAGTGCCTCCACCTCTGCCAAGCAATGAGCAGCTGAGCTCATCCACATCAACTCCTAAGCCTCACATAAAAGAAGCTCCATACCCAAATGTAGAGGTGGAGAAGGCTCATTTTCAGACACATCAACAATGGGTACATAACAAACAAGCTCAATTTGAGGCTGAGAAACAAGATCAAGACCCAATCCATGACTTGGCCCCACAAAGTAGTGATATTGTACTCGAGCCTCTGTTCCAACAATAGACTCCACAACATAATGTACCACCACATCAACTTGAAGGAGCTGCACTCTGTGGCATCCTGAATTGCCTTGTGTCAATTTCGATCGAAATCCTCCTACGGAATTGTCCCAATCTCTAGGAGAGTTTCAAAGGATGGATTGAACTCGCAAATCCCCCTCCACCTATGAACGATGTCAAAGATATCCCTGTGCAGGTGGGTGAGAGAGATGACATACACAACATTACTGTGCCTTTGATCCACAAGGCATATAATGAAGTCCAAGCCATAGTGGATGGTAAAGCAAGTGTAAATGTCCTATCAAAGGAGCTCTACAAAGAATGGGGTCTCCCACCAATGCAAATGACTAATTTCAACATACGCCTTGTGGATGATTCATGGGCTAAACCCTTGGGAATAGTGAATGGCATGTCCACAAAGATCATAGGAGTCTACTTTTCCCTTCAATTCACAATCTTGGATCTCCCCAAAAAATCCTATCAAATCTTACTGGGACATCCTTGGTTACGAGAAGCATCAGTCCTTGATGACTGGGGAACTAATAGACTGACAATCCAAAATCACAACACCATAGTCAGGGTGAATGTGGGGACAAGAGCTATAAAACCTGGATGACACATCTTCAATGACAATCTCAAGCAAATCAGCTCCCTTGCAACAACATGCCATAGCAGAAGATTCACAAAGCAATGTCAATAACTAGATACAAACATTGGCAACCATCAATAGCTGCCATTCATTAGACCCCATCTTCTCCCAAATAGATGCTAAGGTGCTACAAGAAGATCCTCCACTCCCACATGAAGAACCAATCAATCTAGAGATGCCATTCTTTATGGCTAACCTCGAGTGGGATAATGAACCTAGAGAAGATACCCATACCAATGATGACTCAGATTTTCCTTGGGACCTTGAAATAGAGGCTGAGAATGCTGAAATTGAAGGTCAAATCTTTGATAATGACTTAACCATTCTACATGCCCTAATGGCAGCCGAGCTCCCAACAGTTGAACGTCCAAAGTTGAATAACAGTAGAAGATCCCGCAAGAAAGCTAAAGGAGGAAATCGCAGAAAAGCCAAGGCCGAGCACTTCAATGAATTTGAATGAGTCCAAACAAGGATCGTCGAATTGTACATTACAAAGTCAGCTCCATCAAAATTAGAACCATCACCTCTTGAATGGTCCCCTGAGGAACTGGAAGGAGTATGTGTAGCAAATGAACTCTTACTTGGAAACACCTTACCAGTGGAAAAGTTACCCCATAGTTCCCAATGTAAGAAGTTTCAAAAATATAAGCCACATGTGCAGATTAAGCTCAATCAAGAGACTTCAGAAAAAGAAAGTCAAGAAGAGCCTAACAAATTAATAAATGCAACTATGCCACCCTGTACACATGATACATGTCAGGCTAGTTCAACACCATCAAAGGCCGACGATCTTCGAGAAGTGCCGGAATACTTCAAGAATTACACAAGTGTCAGTGCGCCAATAGCAATGCCAAGACCACTAAGAGAATCTGAAGTTCAAGAAATCGATAGCATTGGAGAAACTCCAATCTATGAGGGACTGGCAAAAACATGCACAATAAACCTCACCCTTGAAGGGGAGGAAGAAAAACTAGTTTTCATTGGGAAACAGCTTCGATAAGAAGATGAAACCAAAGTCAAAGCACTCCTAATGGAATACCGCGACTGCCTAGCATGGTCATACAAAGAGATGAAAGGAATTTCACTAGAAGTGGTAGTACACACGATACCTATAAGGGAAGGTGCTCACCCTAAGGTATGTGGACCTTATTGCACAAATCCTAAATATGGCACCATGGTTTATGACGAGCTGGAAAAACTCCTAGATGCCAAATTCATCTACGAGATAGAGCACATTGATTGGGTTTCACCCATTGTCATTGTGCCTAAATGCAACAAGAAGCTCAGAATATGCATAAACTTAAAAAATCTGAATGCTGCCACAATTACGGATCACTATCCCCTGCCCTTAACAGAAACAGTGTTGGAAAAGGTGGTAGGCTCCGAAATATATAGCTTCTTGGATGGCTTCAGTGTCTAGAACTAAGGGCAAATTGCTCCTAAAGACCAATCAAAAATAGTATTTACTACAGAATGGGGTATTTTTGCATATAGAGTCATGCCATTCAGCCTTTGTAATGCCCTGGCCACATTCCAGCAAGTCATGTTCACAGCTTTCAAGTCATTTCTGAATAAGTTTTTATAGGTGTTTTTGGATGATTTGTGCATCCATTTAGACAAACAAGACCACTTCAAATGTCTTGAAGCAATACTAATCAAATGCAGGGAGTATGGCATCTCCCTAAATCCAACAAAATGCTAGTTCATGGTCACCCATGTAGTTGTTTTGGGACACATCGTCTCTCAAGATGGGATTGCAACTGACATGGATAAAATCAAAATCATCATGGAATTGCCTCCTCCTACAAATTCCAAAGGTGTACAAGTATTTATGGGACATGCTGGCTATTATAGAAGATTTATATTGTGGTATGCCATGATAGCTAGACCACTTTACAAATTATTAGTGGAATTCTTATGGACCGAAGAGTGAGACCAAGCCTTTGAGCTTTTAAAGTGGCGCCTAATCACAACACCCATCCTTATATCTCCCAATTGGGATATTGATTTTCATGTTCATACTGATGGATCAAGTATGCAATTGGGAGTGTACTTTATCAACCTGGTGAACATAAGAAAGACTACCCATTCTACTTCGCTAGTCAACAACTGAATGATGCAGAGATCAACTATACCACCACAGAAAGAGAAGCCCTAGCAATGGTGTATAGTGTAAAGAAATTTTGGCACTATCTACTGGCAAATGATTTTGTCTTCTATGCCGACCATAAAGAATTGCTTTATCTTGTGAGCCGTCTGTGTATAATAGGAAGAATAACTAGATGACTCCTCTTGCTTCAAGAATTCAACTTCAAAATAGTGGTCCGCAAAGGTGCCCAACACTACATTGCTGATCACATGTCTCATGTCAAGTCAGGAGAAGAAGCCACTGGAGTAGAATATGACTTACCAGATGCCATACTATTTCAAATAGATGTTGTCTCGGAGTGGTGTGGAGATATCATTGGGTACTTGATGGCAGGAAGACCACCCCCTGAAATGAAAGTAGTAGATGCCAAAAAATTGATTCTAAAGGCTGCACCCTATCAACTCATTGCAAGACAACTGTATAAGATGGGCAAGGACCAGATATTAAGAAGATCTATAATGCCTCATGAGATCATGCCAATCTTGAGTGAAGTCCATGAAGGCATTGCAGGAGGACACTTCCAAGGGGAAGCCATAGCAAGAAAATTTCTCCTCACAGGCTATTGGTGGCCAACACTATGGGTAGATGCCTATGAATATGTAAAAGGCTGTGATGTATGCCAACGGACTACTAAACCACAACACAAAGACTTCAATCCCCTAACAATAGTTGTTGCAAACAAACCATTTGAAAAATGGGGGATTGACTATGTGGGTCCCATACATCAAGTAGCAAAAGGAACACAAGCATGCTACATCATTGTGGCCACTGATTACTTTACAAAATGGGCTGAAGCTAAAGTAGTCAGAAAGGCAGATGCCAGAAGCATAGCAAGATTCTTATATGAAAATGTGATCACCCGGTTTGAATGCCCCATTAAAATTGTGTCGGATTTTGCACACTGGTTCTATCATATGGTCGGTGGCCTATTTTGGGACCGACCCCCAATCGACCCCGTTTTGGGCGAACTGGGTCGGCCACCCAATTGGGCCTAACCGACTATGACTGGTGGCTATATAAGAGCAAGCCTGTGAGGCCCATTTCATCATTGGCTATAGCAACCCTGATTCCTTAGCATCCAACCTCCATCTTCTACTATTTTAGGCATGCCATCGAAGCTTCTTTCATAGGAGTGCACGATTGGGAGGCAGCACCATCTATTGTATCAATTCTACAGTAATCAAATTTTTGATTCTCCATACTATCTTGTTTTCTCTCTTGTGGATGAGATCCTGTTATCTGTTGAGCACAGACGTTGTATTATTTTCTTACAAGAGAGTCATATGCCTTGACTATGTTATTAATAGCACTACATGCTTCACAGGAGCCTTGCTTTAGTGAATTTGAGTGCTATTGTGTTCCTGTGAGAACCAAAAATGGAAAATTATTGAGGAGGAACATGAGCCTTTCTCAACTCTCTCATAACCTCTAAAATCTCTTGACTCATGAACCTTCAAATCACATCAAAGATTGAAATGGCTATAACATGAGTTCCATGAAGTGGAATCAAAAGCTTTTTGATACAAAATGGAGAGGAGAGTAGCTCTACATGAGGATGAAGAAGATGCCTCACAAATGAGGGCTTGCTGCCTTGATGGAGCAAGGTCTTACATGCTTTGATGGAACAAAAGATTGCACTCTCTCTTAAGAAAACTCTCTCAATGGAGAATGCCTCACAAGGAGGGCTTGACACTCATGAAGGGAGTGGGAGCACCATCGGCTTTGATACCTTGATAAAGTGGAGAGAGAGATATATATATATATATATATAGAGAGAGAGAGAGGAGTGCACATGATATAGCGACCTGTACATTATGTTGTATTGAACATAACCATGCATATATACATGAGTACCCCTTAGGGTTAGGGTTAGGGTTTTTCCCTAATGCCCTATCTAGATGGTACAATTTACACCATCCTCAACATAATCGGGCTCCATGGTTGGAAGAGAATTCATGGTGCACCATGTTAGCACCAACGTATCTCAACCACTGGAGGTCAATCTTGACCTTTTGTATCCCCTTTCCATATTTAGGTGCCCTCAAAATGTTAATCATATTTAGTAGGACTATAGCCTCAGGCACCTTGGGACCATATGCCACCATCTGTGTCCTTGTCTTCTTGACCACGTATATGGTCCCAAGGATACGCATCCAATTTTGGGAGAATGTGAGCTCTGGCGGTGGAGCATACCAGTGTTCATCTCGGTTCTCTCCTACATCCTTCTTGTTGCTGCAGGATTAGAACATGTTTACAAAGGTGGTCCATTTGTGCTATTGGAATCAGCCACAAATAGATTATCAATCATGGGGTGGGCATTCTAGGTCTAAAGATTGACCCTCATAAATTTTTATTATATGCAGATAGATTCAATTAGAGGACCAGACATGGACTAGTCCTCCTATGTGCATAAAAGGCCTTCCTAAAATCACATCATAACCATTTGGTTAGCCATGGAAATCCACAAACTAGACATGGTAGGTAAGTCTAAAGGCCTTTATCTTGATGCCCCTCATGATTCCCATTGTTTGGGCTATTGCTCCATTTGCCATCTTAACCACTAGATTGGTACGTTCAATCTTGGGTCGTTCCAACTTGACCTAGCACTGCTTGATGACTATGTTCACCCCTGCACCCCCATCCAAGATTATCATGGCACTCTTATTTTGTTAGGTGATTTGGAGTACAACATTAGTATCATCACTTTCAAAGTACTGGCCTAATTTATTGACTGGTATCTTAAGAAGGTTAGGCTCCTATGTAGGGGCTTCTACTACCTTGGTGGGCACCTCTTGAGGGGTGACCATTTTTCCATTCATCCAATAGGAGATCTCTCCAAAGGATGGGATTCCCTTCGAGTAGGGTCACAATAGGCATATTAACTTCTATGGACAAGAATGCGGCTAGCCTAGCCACATATCAAGGTTGGGTGATAGACTCTCGGTGTTTTGGTTGTGGCTCTTCAAAGCCACAAAGGACATAGGGTCTTCTTCTATAGCCTGATGCCATGTCAGGTGCTCTTTGAAAATTTTGTGCCTTAAGAGATACATCCCAATGAGCCACCTGATTCTTCCTCATTCACCTTTTCTAGGATGGGAGAGGCTTTAGGGCTTCTCTTAAGGGCTTGGTAGTTTTCCTGAATCGTGTCCACCATGCCCTTGCTAGTCTTGAGTCTTTGCTCAAATTTCTCTTGACAATATTGGACTAGCTATTGTGCCTCAACAAACAGGCATTGCTTTTCAATAGCGAGGTCAAAGTATTCATTATGACCCATAGGGGTGGGTTCTACTTGTAAGTTGGTACCCCCTTTGCACTATCCTTATGCTCAGGTCAGGAATTGGTTGGCTGACGGGTTGTGTTTTGAAGATATGGAAGTGGAAATGGTAGCCATGTCCTTATTGGACTTGCTTTGAGAATAATCACTCTATTTGATTCCTTCCCAACATTAACAACAATTGTGCGGCCCGTACCCCTAAGTTGGGTTGTAGCTACCTTATCCCTCTTGGCCTAAATATGGAGATCCTTTCTCATAACTCTAGCAGTTCCTAGCACTGATAACATTTAATGACACCAAAGAAACTTGGCCTCTCTAAATACTCAACAAATTAATGCTAGTCTTAGGATCCATGGCCATTCTAGGGGTCCTTCTCATTGGGCACTCCTTGTAAAGATGGTTGACCCCACAACCCAAACACAATGGGGCATCTAAGTTGCATTATTTTGTTTGATTATTATTTTTTGATTCGAAAAATAAAAAAATTCTTATTTTTATCTATTTAAAATGAACTAGAAATTTTATGCTATGTTATTCGTATGAATACTTTTATTCATATAAATAAACTAGTATCCATACAAATAATTTTACTAGAAATAAAGACTTAATTTGGTGGTATGTCTTTTGTGAATGAAGCCACCTCACTAGCATTGGATGTCTGATTGATTGATTGAAAAATACTCATGATTAATTAAACATGTGAATGGTCTGGCATGTGATTACTTTGGCACAAATTTAGTAGAGCAACTTAGCTAAAAAAGAGCAATTAACGGCAACTCATGATTATTTGAATGCATGAATGAAAGTGTGATCAAAGTTTTATTCCATCCATTGCAATGGTTTACATGGAATCACCTATCACCAAAGTAGTTTTGTGAGTTAATGATGCCACTAGGACATATATGGCTTGTCAATATGTCCTAGCCCCTAAAGGGGATCCCTCAAGGACCATATTGACTTTGATTGATTGAAGGTTACTCATGATTATTTGGACATTGTTGTACATATATAAAGATGACCATCAGAGTGATCGGTGCAATCACGTGTGTCAAGTCAGTGACTAGCAAAGCCATAGGTGTGTCAAGACATGTCAAAACCTTGTTAAGGTGGAAAATCTTGTCTTTCTTAAAAAATTGTTTCATGAGTGCAACATCCAAATGCACATCAACATAAATATCTTCCACGACACCCACAAAAGATAAATTTCTTTAGGACATACTCTAATAGACACCAATATTATTATTATTATATGACCATTTGTTTGATTGTACAATACTCTAATAGACACCAATATTATTATATAACCATTTGTTTCATTGTACAATTTTTATCATTCTCTAATTTCTTGTACAAGGGTAGTTCAAATTTGTTTTCTAGTCTCCTCTAGCGGCATTGATGGAAGATGTTTAAATCAAATAGTAATAAGTTTTCATTTTTCATTCCCCTAAACTCCACCAAATCCAAGCTAAACTTATCCACCCATCCATATTGAGTAGTACCTCACAAAACTAGAAGCTCCTCAAAATTAATGCTTTTGTACTTTTTGTGAAACTATATTGTATGAAAAGAGAGAGATGGGGAAAAATGGCCTTTTCATGAGCTCTTGTTGCAATTGGTCATATTCTTCAGCCTTGTGTAAGTGGTGCTTTTATAATGACCCCAGCTTTACAATAGCACCTCTTACATGAGGCTAGCCTTTGTGACAAGTTGCAACAAAAGCTCATTGAAAGAACCATTTTTATCCACCCATATCTTTTCATAGAGTATAATTTTGCAAAAGAAACAAAAGCATTAATTTTGTATAGCTCCATTGCTTAGGAGACACTACTTAACAGGGAGACACTACTTAATAGGAATGAAAGATAAGGTTTAGGGTAGATCTTATAGAATCATGCAAATGGACACTACTTAACAGGAGATGAAAGTTAAGTTTACACTCAATTGCTTAGGAGACACTACTTAACATGAATGAAAGATACGGTTTAGGGTAGATCTTATAAAATCATGCAAATGGATAAATGAAAAGTTAATAATAATCGATCAAAATATTTCATCATTAATGTTTTTAGAGGAGATACTAAAGAACAAAATTAAATTTGCCACATACCAAAATTTAAAAAAAACAATAATAATGTGCGATGAAGTTAATGGAAACATAAAAAATTATCCAACCCCATTGGAGTTATTGCATAAGAAAATTATCTTTATGGCTTTGTGGCTAAAATGTTAACCAAGAAGCTCTGTGAGCTGTTAAGTCTAATTAGACCAAAGTGTTGGTATCTTGTTCTCTAAACCTGTAAAACATGCTGTGGATTCTATATATATCTTCACTCTTACATGTTCACATCGAGTCAAGCACATCATGCTCCATAAACATAAGCATTCTTGGAAGGGAAAGCTAATAAGTTGGACTCATCGAATGAGTCTACATCCTCTGCATTTGATGACAATAGTTCGGATGAAAAAGATGCCAAGTATCAAGATTAAGTGGCGTTGGAGTAAGAAGTTATTCAATATTGTCTAAGAGGTTCTCTTATAATGACCCTAGCTTTACCCACCAATGATGGTGCCATAGTCATGGTAGTGACAAGGGCAATGAAGCTTCCTAACCATTCATTCACATATTATTGAAACATAAAGATTACAAAACATTCATTCACATAATATTGAAAGAATAAAGAATATTAATTCAAAAGCAAGTGTAAGAATGTGAATACTTAAAAGTCCATGCACATAAAATCAAAAGAATAAATATATTCATTCAAGAGCAAGTGAAAGAATGTAACTTTATCAGAATACAAATTACAAAACATATATTCACATACTATCGAAATAATAAAAAATATTCATTCACAAGCAAGTGTAAGAATGTGAATACTTAAAAGTCCATGCACATAAAATCTAAAGAATACATATATATTTTTTCAATAATAAGTAAGAACTTACAACTTAAGATTAAAAATTAGTCATGTATGCAAGAATAAAACTATTTCACCGACATTTTAAAATAAATAAATTATAAAGTTAAAAAAAGAATAGTTTTAGAGATTTCAGGAACACATATACATGAGATCCAAATAACTTTATCAAACAAGAAAACAAATTACAAATCACAATTTAGAGATCTTAGGAAAACAAAATAAACTCCATATACACACAAATCACATAAAACAAACTCCGCTTAACACAACAAAAATCACAATTTTCAAAAGAGCTCTTTTAATCTCAAAAAAGAGATCTTGAGAACTCACACAAACAAACTCATTCACAAAAGAGATATTAGAATCTCAAAAGAGAGATCCTGAGAACTCACACAAATAATCTCCATTTTGATTAAGACCTCTAACATTGCTTAAGCAACCTCCAAGGCCTACCTATTTAAATTTTTCTTCTTTGATCTCTTATGCTCAGCTAGAGAACCAAGTGCGAGAAGAACACAAAATTCTCCTCTATGTGCATATATAGGCATTGCATCATGTATTTGTACCAATAAATTTTTGCATGAACAGTTCTTTGTATGGATAAATTGTATTTGTATGAATACTATCAGATGATGTGGTGAATTCCTTAAAAAAGTGACATGGTAGCATTTCTTTGTCCGACTTATTCTCCTTATTGAATCATTCATCTAATTTTCTACTATTTTTCAAATCATGAATTCAAAATTTTCTACTTAGTGGGGCATTCATGTTAGCGACAGTTGTGGGCAGGGGCTGATCATCCTTGTAGGGGTTGTCTTTTAGGAAGTGAGGTCCTTGGCACTTATAGCAAGCCACCAGTTGGTTGGCTAGCATCTTATAGGGACACTCACTAGCTCGGTGTGGTCCTTGATAGGTATAGCATTGCATAGATGGTCTGCATACCAAAGTATTCATATCACGAGCTCTTTGTGTGGTGGGAGCCATTTGGTAAAACAAGTTGTACTATTCATCTTGCATGATATAATGACTTATCTGGCTATATTGGTATAAGGGACTCCTGCATGGCAAGGAGTAATTTGCCAAAGGGGAATAATTTGCATCCTTGCACTCACTAGATGGCTCCTCAATGATCACATGGTTCATGGGGGTAATCTAAGGTGGTGCAGGCTAAGGGCCTAAAATAGCGGTGGTAATGGAAGGGTTTGAGCCTTATATTTCCCTTGATTGGAAAAGGGGGATACTAAGATAATATGAGCTTGATGGGTGGAGCTAGAGCTATAGTGGGTCTGGGTGATGGAGTTAGAGCTGTAGTGGGTCAGTTTGATGGAGCTGGTGAGGTTGGATAGCACAAGCCTGTAGAGAGGAAGATGAAACTCAAGATGAAGATGAAAAGGGGAGATTAAGTCTACTTAGTGGTGGCTTGGTCTAAAAATAGGTGCAAGCAATCATTACATACTTAATTAACTAGTACCTAGAAGATCGTTTTTGGCATGTGTGGCTGACAAGTGTGACTTGCATAGATATCTATGCCATCTCCTCTTATCTTCACTTTTCTCCATCCCTTCAACAGTTTTGATCTTCATCACTTTTCTCCTACACCGTAGCCTCATCTTATTCCTCATCTTCATTTGGACAACACTTTAGCCGTGGCTTGTCTTCCACCATCATCCTCACCTACCTACACTTGTGCAAAAGCCATGGAGAGAAAAAATCTAGGTATTTAAATACACCACAGTCTTGATCTACCTTTCCATGTGTTTTCTTGATCTATCTTTTTATAAGTCTTCTTAAAAACACAATTCCACTGCACCAGATCTTAGGCATTTACTTCATCTTTTGCATGATCTAAGATCATTTTCTTTTTCAATTTATCTGAATTTGTTTGGATCTCATGTTTTATTTGGAGCCTAGATATTGCTACTTTGAGGCCAAGGTGTTTTCTTGAAAATGTGATTTGAGTGTATATTGCTCGAAAACACCTGTATCACGTTTATGGGCAAAACCTATTACTATTGCACCTAGTCCCATGCATATGATTTATCCGATGTTAGGGTACATAGTATTATTTCCATAGAAAAAATTATTTGCCTAAAAACGCGATTTAAGGGTATTTAATCAGAAAAATGTTCATATCGCATTTATGTGCAAACATTAAAAGAGGGGAATCTAACCCTTATGTGTATTTGTGCCAGTGGTTCATCGAGACCATTGGAAGACCATTGACCTCTCAACTTATGCTGTAAGGGAGGAGGAATCTCTTGGTGAGAATTGCTTTTTGGTCGGGGGGTTCACCTCCCAAAATTTTACAATACCATATGCATTCAAAAGGAGGGGTATTTTAATTCCACTTTTGGGAAAAAAATATTGGAACATACCTTGTGGCAATAAATGGTTAAAGAAGGTTCTCTTTCCATTCATAGATCTCATCTAGAGTCATGATTGGTGTATCCTCAATGATGCGATGTGGATAAATCCATGCTAGAGATGGTCTGGTGCTATATGAAAGAGGCTTACTCGTGTATCAGTGAGAGTGTCTACTCATGAGAACATTGTAAAAGCTACCACTAAGGGACTTACACAAAACTACCAAAACCAAGTCATGGTGGAAGAACTGCATGGATTCTAGAGAGCAAGCCTACAATGAAATGATCACAATTGAGTGTCAGGATTAGCCAAGAGGCTGTAAAAGGTTGATGTGTGTGTGTGTAGGAACTAATGCAAAAAATAGTCAATGAATATGACTATACATGGGCAGCATGTGTGCATGCAAATGTGCAATAATATTGAATATGAGAAGTGTGATGAATTGTTGAATGCCAAGAGTACTAAACTAGTCTCGAATGTGTGAGTGTGTACACCGATAATAGATCTGATGGGACTAACGATGGGAGACTAATCGAGTATGTGGCAATGGCTTACTTGGCTTACTGGAGTTGGATGTCCTTTACGGTTGTTCTAGTCTATAGCTAGACTACGCGTCTCGATGCACCTTGCATCAAAAGAATTTTATCTTAATTCAATTTATGTGTTGGGTACGCTACAATGGATTAAGAGGTGGTTTTGATGATGAGGATTCAATGATTCTAACATGTGGAAAAGTCAAATAGAAGAGAGCAATATGGTGGTTCTTATCATGTAGAGCATAATATGGTGATCATTTTTGCTTTTTAGATCACCACAAAATTCTCTCTGGGTCAAAAGTTATGGCTCCCTGAAGGATGGCCAAATTTTGATCCCAAGAGGGTGATAAAAAATGATGATGTGGCATGGAGGGTGATGTGGTAGTGGATGGTCACATGCAGTGTGCCTATGTAGATTACTGTGTCTAGGAGGCATTGCTTAGGTGTCATGCTGATGTGGCATCTAACAAATGGCTACTAAGTTGGTAACTACCTGGACTACAGTAATGAGGTGGCTGTGACTTGGTAGAGGTAATGACATGTCAGAGGGGAGGCCACATGGTAGAGTAATGAGGTGGCAGTGACTTGGCAGAGGTAATGACATGTCAGACAGGAGGCCACGTGGCAAGATGAGATGATGTATGGATAAGGAGATGAGCTGATTAGACTATAGTAATGAGGTGGTAGTGACTTGGCAGAGGTAATGACATGTCAGATGGGAGGCCACATGGCAAGATAAGATGATGTATGTATAAGGTTGCCACATGGCACAACTTTGGCCACTGGCCAAACCTAACCCCAAGGCAATTTAATTTAACCAACACCAAAGTAACTTAACTGATGGGGGCCATGTGTGGCCTGACGGTTGGACGGAGCTGGCACACTACCAACTAGGCTACATGCAAGTGCGGGAAGGCATCCCATGACTGACCGCACTGAGGGTAGACGGAGCATTTCCCGGGGCAGCCCACTCTCGGGTTGCGGGGCCCGTTTGGAGCCCCAGATGATTCCGGATGGCTCTGGACCAAACAGTGACCGTAGGTTAGTTGCTCTATTTTATGCCACAGTTCTATCGTGTGGTCGATGGCCTATCCGACCCCTAGTCGACTGTTTTAGGCGGACTAGATCGATCACCCGATTGGGTCTAACCACTATGACTGGTGGCTATATAAGAGCAAGCCCGTGAAGCCCATTTCATCACTGGCTATAGCAACCCTCATTCCTTAGCATCGAGCCTCCAACCTGTACTATTTCCAGCTCGCCATCGAAGCTTCTTTCACAAGAGCGCACGGTTGGGAGGCAGTGCCATCTATTGTATCAGTTCTATAGTAATCAAATTTTTGATTCTCCATACTATCTGGCTTTCTCTCTTGTGTACGAGATCCTGTTATCTGTTGAGCACAGACATTATATTGTTTTCTTACATGGTATCAGAGCCTGGACTCTAGCAAGAAGATTTGGTAGTGTGTTTCTGTTTGCGAGCAGATTGTGAGAGATGGCCCAGCCCGCAAGACTGCGAATCCCATCGTTCGGTGAAAGTGGAAAGTTGGACGGCACTAACTATTCACTCTGGAAGTTCAAGATGAAGACCATCCTAAGCGCATATGAGCCTTGGGATATTGCTACTAGGGTGGACATGAAGCCGGTCCCAAGATGATGAATCTGGCCAATGCAAGACAACAGATGGTACCAACTACGGATGAGATTCTCGCGTGGACAAGAAGAAATGCAGATGCGCTGTGTTCTATTGTCTGCAGTGTAAGTGATTTCGTCATGGCATTAATTCACCATGTCACCACAGCGGAGGAGGCATGCACGGTCTTGAAAAATCAGTACGAGACCAGAATCAGACACGGATTTAGAATCTGGAGACTCAACTCGCGAATGAGAAACTATCTGAGTCTGAAGCGGCAGAGAAGTTCATCACTAGGGTGAAGAATCTGCGCGATTAGATGACTGCATCACCATCATCAGCGAGAATCTAGCACGAAGGTGCATACGGATTCTCCCACCAAAGTACGACGGTCTTGTTACGGTGCTGAATATGTAGAATAGAAATCCGCCCCTCAACTTTGAGGATTTCAGCGCGATCCTTCTGGAGGAGGAGATGCATCAAAAGAAGAGGACTGGAGAAGATTCGGCTTTCTATGCTAGATCAAAGAAAGGTAAGGGTAAGGACGCTGGTAACCCATCTTCTTCTGATGATAAAAGGGAAAGAAGAAGATCAAGTGCTTCTATTGCAACAAGGTAGGGCACAAGCAGAATGAGTGCCAGAAGAAGATTACAGATGAGAAGAACGGAGTAAAGAAAGAGTCCAGCAACAGCGCACAAGCAGTACCAATAGAGCTGTTCGTAGCAATTGAGGAGATTTGCACGAAGGCAATTCCTGTACCTATGGATGAACCTTGGATTATTAACAGTGGTGCATCGCACCACATGACTAGTTGGAAGGATTGGTATACCTCTCTACAGCCGGTAGGGAATGACATCCTGGTAGCAGTTGGCAATGATGCAAAATGTCCAGCAAAAGGAAAAGGTATGATAGCTCTCAAGTCAGATGGAGTTGTAAAACAGTTATCCGATGTTCTTTACATGCCAGATATCAAGAGGAACTTGTTGTCCATTTCTGTAATCACATATCAGGACCTCAAAGTTCAATTCGATAAGAATGGTGCACAGATTCTGGATCTTCAAGGGAAGGTCATTGGTAAAGGTACACGGCGCAACAACATTTATGAACTCTCAGCTTTCAGTGCTTGAGCCGATGTGAAGAACACTAAGCTGTGGCATGAGAGTTTTGGTCATCTAAACCTTAGTTCTTTAAAGGAGATGCATAAAAGTGGAATGATTGTAGACCTACTAGAAATTACAAATCTGCCCGATGTATGTGAAGCTTGCATGATGGGCAAGCAGCATCGGTAGCCCTTTCCTAAAGAGGCCAGCAGGGCAAAGGCTCCTCTAGAGCTCGTTCACATGGACCGCTACGGAAAGATGGAGACAAAAGCTTTGGGTGGTTCCTACTACTTCATGACGCTGATCGATGACTATAATAGAAGGATATGGATATACTTCCTGAAGACTAAAGATGAGGCTTTTAGTAAGTTTAAAGAATGGCATGTAATGGTCGAGAAAGAAACAGGGAGGAAGGTGAAGAAGTTGAGATCAGACAGAGGTGGTGAGTTCACATCAAGTGAATTCGAAAGTTACTGCAAAAGTAACGGGATCAAGAGGCAAAAACCCCCGCCACATACATCACAGCAAAATGGAGTAGCAGAACGCAAGATGCGCGTCGTCTGTGAAATGGGCAGGAGTATTGAAAGGGAAAGATTTGCCATAGACTTTCTGGGGTGAAGCATGTAACACGACAGTTTACATTCTGAATCGTAGCTATACAAAGGCTATGAATGGGATGACTCCACTGCAAGCCTTTTCTGGTAAGAAACCTTTAGCTGCACATTTCAGAGTTTTTGGATGTGACTGTTTTGTGCATGTCCCTGATGCTAACAGGACCAAATGGGAACCGAAGAGCCGGAAGTGTATTTTCTTGGGCTACAGTGAAGAGGCGAAGGGCTACCATCTCTATAACCCTGTTACCAAGAAGGTAATAGTAAGTCGCGATGTGGTCTTCTCAGAATAGCCGCATCAATTGGAGGAGGATGCTTCCTTCCCAGACAACCAGGACCAAAATATCCATCCAGTACAACCACCAACAGTAGACCGAACTCCCCCAATGATGCTTGGGAGGATTCAAGATAAAGAAGAGGAAGAAGAGCCTATAGAACGATAATGACAATGGCCATTCATGAAGTGGGTAAAGTAGCTTTTGGACGGCAGAGAACCTCCAGCCATTGAGGAGGAACCATCCAAACACCGCCAATCCAAGAGATTAGAGGAGCAAAGAAGGGCGCAAGAACACTTGGTCAACTATGCTTTGATGACAGAGGTAATCCGTGCTGATGAACCCAAGTGTCTTGAAGAGGCACAGGGTGATGATAGGTGGATGGAGGCTATGTAATTGGAGTATGGCTCCATAATGAAGAACAACACTTGGGACCTTGTGGATCGACCACCAAAACACAAGGTAATTGGCACCAAGTGGGTATACAAGACCAAGTACAAGTCTGATGGCACGTTGGATAAGTACAAGGCTCAGCTCGTGGCAAAAGGATTTGCACAGGTACATGGTTTTGATTATCATGATACTTTTGCTCTCACAGCTCGACTAACCACAATTCGCAGTGTTTTGGCTTTAGCTACCCAGGGAAGTTGGCCCGTGTTTCAGGTGGATGTAAAATCTGCCTTTCTGAATGGAGATCTCAAGGAGGAGGTATACATGGAACAGCCACCAGGTTTTGTGATCCCCGGTTCAGATCCCCGATTCAGAAGGTAAAGTCTATAAACTGAAGAAGGCACTTTACAGGCTGAAACAGGCCCCACAAGCGTGGTACCAGTGAATTGATGCCTACTTTCTGCTAAACGGGTTTAGGAGGAGCCCATTTGATGCAAATTTGTATATCTTCAGAGAAGAAGGCAAGTGTATGATTGTGGTCCTTTATGTGGACGACCTTGTCATAATAGGGAACCATGAAGAGAAGATCTCACAGACAAAGCATTTGCTAGGAAGAGAGTTTGAAATGACAAACCTCAGACTGATGCATTTCTATTTGGGGATTGAAGTTTGGCAAGAGGAGGGCAAGAGCCAAAACAGATCTTCATTTCATAGCTGAAGTATGCTAGAGAGATATTGAAGGCATTTGGCATGGCTGAGTGCAAGACAGTTGGCACCCCTATGGAGGTTGATGTGAAGCTCTCAAATGAGGATTCATCACCACTGGTGGACGAAGCAAAGTACAGAAGGCTTGTGGGTAGTTTAATTTACTCGTGCAACACATGGTCGGACATCATCTTTGCGACTGGTGTACTAAGCAAGTTTTCCAATAAGCCCCGGGAGAACCATTGGAGGGCAGGGATGCAGGTGCTAAAATACATCAAAGGCACACTTGACTATGGCATCACCTATACCAAGGGCAACATCTTGACCAGATTTTGTGACTCAGATTGGGTAGGAGACGTGGGCAGCAGGAGATCAGTGATAGGTTACTATTTCTCATTTGGATCTGGAGCTGTGTCATGGGTTAGCAAGAAGCAACCTATAGTTGCTCTCAATGTTTATGATGAGTTGGTGTAGTTTCATAGCTAGCTCCAACAGACCCATACCAAGTTACAGTAGTGTCATGGCAAACTTACATTGTAAGGTGGAAAATTTATGCATGGCTAACTCCAAACTCCAGGCTTCCAAGGAGACATTAGCATCCAAAGCTTCTCAGCTACATATAGCATTATAGGATGTGCAACAAGAATAGATCAAGCAGCAAGCTCTTCAGGACACCCAAATTGAGGCAACAACACTCCGACTGAAAAATAAATAGCTCCATTAGGCCTTAGAGGACTCTGGAGGGCTTGCAAATAGTTGCAAATCGAGAATATGTGGCTCAAACAAAAATTGGTAAATTAATTGTAGTTCCAAGCTTCCCAGGCATAGGAAGCCTAATGATGGTAACTTAGCAATAGATGAAGAAGGGCCCCAACATCTCTCTTAGCCTCGCCCTCAATTCCAACCAATGATCTAGAAGCCATCCATGAGCTCTAAACGCAAGATTGCTTCAAGTTTCTCCAATGTAGATGATGAAGATAGGCAGAAGCTGTGTTTTTTGCAGTGACAGAATATTTTATAGTGTTCTATAATGGCGTCTGATTCTTTTTCACAGATTGTCACTGAAAAGCTTGACAAGAACAACTTCCAAGCATGGAAGTTTAGAATGACGAATTTCCTTATGGGAAAAGGCTATTGGGAGTTCATTACAGGAAATGAAGAAGAACCAGTTCTTCCTAATGTTCCCAATCAACAAGAAATGCAAGCATTTAAAGGATGGCATGAGAGAGCCAGAGAAGTTATGTACCGGCTGTCTATCAATATTTTAGATTCTATGATTGTGCATATTCAAGATGTAAGTACGCCAAAGGAGGCATGGGATACTTTGGCAAAAATGTACAACACAAATATGCAAGCCAGGAAAATGTAGCTCAAGCAGGAGTTGCACAATGTGCAGAGAGAAAAGAGGCCGACCTGGAGGCCGTGGTAGAAATCAAAATATGTAGCAAACTCAAGAAAACCAATCCTTTGGAGGAGGACGTGGTAACTCTAGAGGCAGGGGGAGCCAAAGAGGTCGTGGTGGATGGCAGAGAGGCCAAAATGCAAACAGCAATGTTGAATGCTACTATTGTGGTAAAATGGGTCATATGGCTAAAGACTGCTACAAAAAGCAGAATGACATTATGAATGGAAAATTGTAGCAAGGCAATTATGCATCCTCTAGTAGACAGGGTGATGACAGAAATGAGCATTTGTTTATGGTGCAGCACATGACCGATTCTGTGACAAGTGCAAAAGAAAGAAATGATGTGTGGTATGTTGACTTAGGTGCATCAAACCACATGACAAAGTCATGCAGAATGGATGCAAGATGCAAGGAAAATGGAAAGACTAGGATTTGTGGAGACTGGTGATGATACTGCGCATCCTATTGTGCAGATTGGTAAAATTCCTTTGTCTATGTAGGATGGGAAAAAGAAATACCTGTCTGATGTATTTCATATCCCAAACATCACCAAGAACCTGGTTTCTGTTGGTCAAATGGTTGAGCAGGGCTTGCAGCTCAAATTTAATCCTCATGGATGCTTTGTTGAGGATATGAAGAATAACGGTCGCTTGATAGTAAAAGGAAAGAAGAAGGGCAGGATGTTTACATTGGATGCGGACATGCCTGAATTGAGTGCAGCAATGTTTGCACATGGGACCCGTTTGGTTGCAGATATTGATATATGGCATAAACGCATTGGTCATGTTAATGTACAGCGACTTAAATCAATGCAAGCCTAAAATATTGTTGCAGGATTGCCTAAATTCAAGGTTGCAAAAATGCATAAGGTATGTGAAGCTTGTCAATTTGGAAAACAGGCAAGGAAACCATTTCCTAGACATGTTCAAGAGAGTAAGAAGCCATTGGAATTAATCCACTCTAATGTGTGGACTACTAAAGCTGCATCTATTGGAGGCTATCATTATTTTGTCACTTTTATTAATGACTACAGTAGGAAAGTTTGGGTGTATTTTATGAGAAAGAAAAGTGAAGTATTTGGGCATTTCAAAGCTTTTAAAGCTATGGTTGAAAAAGAAACAGCCCTACAAATAAAATGCCTAAGGTCAGATGGAGGGGGAGAGTACCTCTCAAATGAGTTTGCAAGGTTCCTGTAGGAGCATGGCATAAAGCAACAATATTCATGCAGTCATACCTCACAGCAAGATGGACTTGCAGAAAGTAAAAACAGGCATATTGGAGAGGTATCTCGGGCCACACTAAATGAAAAATACCTACCAGATTATTATTGGGCTGAAGTAGTTGCTACAGCAGTTTACATAATGAACAGGATTCCCACTGTAGCAATACATGGCATGATGCCAGAGGAGATGTATACTAGTAGGAAACCAAATATTTCTCATTTGAAAATTTTTGGTTGCACTGCCTATGTTCATGTGCCACATGAGTTGAGGTCCAAGTTGGACCCAAAAGCTAAGAAGTGCATCTTTCTTGGTTATTCTCTGCAGTAGAAAGGGTATAGATGCTATAACCCATCTACTCATAAGTTTATAGTGAGCAGAGATGTTGTTTTTTATGAGATGACATTGACATCCACTCTTTGTATCCCTGGCCTCCTCTCAAACCACTCCTCTCAAACCAACACATATGGTAAATACTTTTGACCCTTCCTCTCCCAGATTGTCTTACTCCCCTGCTCCTCCAAATGATGTGCCCTCTCCCTTCTTTTCCTGCTCCCCAAGTACCTCCATGCTAGCCTCCAAGGTAAATCCATGACCACACATGATGACCCTATGGCTTCAATCCCCACTCGTCTACCTTTGGTAGTGCTTAGTTCTAGCTAGTTCAAAACCATGAGGGCTCAGTTGTAGAAAACTGAGGTGAAATGTTGGCCCTTGTATCATGTCAAAATGTTGACCCTTGGTTAGAAAAAATGTTGGCCCTTGGGTCAGGCCAACACAGGTGGAACCCAAAGAGATCTTACTAATGTAGCCATGAGCAAGTGGCATCTAGGATTGGTGGACTACCCAATGGTAGCACATCTTTGGATAACTTCCCAAGCGGTGAGAACATCATTGGCTAACTTCTCAAGTGGCGAGTGAATAGCAATAGTAGTGAAGCTAAGGAGGCGACTTTGAGGCCAAGGAGGAGTCATCCTAAAGCTTAGTGCAGCACAGCAATTACAAGAAACACTCTAGAAAATCACCGAATGTTAGGAGTAGAAGGTTTTCTTGTAGTAATTCTACTTAGAAAAGCATCATAGAAAAGAGCAAGTGGTGGTTGTTCACGAGTTGCCTGACCTCTCTCTAGCTTGCTAGGCTAGGAGCTTGTGTAGCTAAGTGCTCAGCTCAAGCCAAGGTGGCTTCATTATAAATAGTCTTTCTTAATATAATACAAGGGTGGTTTTCTCCATTCTATCCATATTTTTCTCTATTTATTCTATACGCTCAATCCCCCACCACCATATGGTTTCGCTCTCAATAGTAGCCCCAACCTTTGAGTTGTTTTTGTTGAAATCTATCTGCATCACACCCTAGTACACTCGCATGCACAGCTCACCAAGGACTTCAAGATCAAGCATCTTCATTTGAGAACTGCATAAGTTGGGTAATGGTTCATGAGCATAGAACATTGAGCACCCATAAGTTAAGCAAAGGGGAGTGAGCAAATCAAACCGTCAACACAAGAGTCCATCAAAAAGACTTTGACACAATCACAACAATTGAAGAACCTCCTAGCCTTATTATGAATCACTTGGACTCTTTCATGTAACTCTATTGAGAAACCTCTCATGCAAAATCAAACCGAGATCAAATACACTTAAAGAAGCTCTTAACTTCATTATGAATCACTTGGACTCTTTCGCGTCACTCTGATGAAGAAAGCTCTCATGTAAGATCAAATAGACTCAGACCACACTGAAAAAAACCCTCACATCTAGCTCTAATACCAATTGTAGTAGTTGGTTTGCATACAATGGTTTTATTGAGCCTCTCTCTTAATCTTGATATCAATACCCACCCTCACACAAGCTATCAAAATTGTAACAACTTTAGCATTCATGATATGATCAATTTGAGACTCATGTACCAAAAGACTATTGTGACATGCTTGAAAGACTAATCGGCCCTTTTATTAAGAGAGAGAACATATGACATAGACAATGACCCCCTATTCATGCCTTTGGACTTTGTTGAAGGGTGACATAGATATAGAACACTCAACTAAGGACCCTATGGAAAAGACATGATTTGAGAAGGTGCTTTGACAACATCAAGACTAGAGAATGTAATTGGTCCACATGGCTCTCATTAGGATGATAATGAGAACCATATGGACCTCAAAAATAAGATGCAATCTATCAACCTTGTACATTCAAGGGACCGTGCTCAAGATTGTCAATGCCATGTTGTAAACCAGGTGGCCACATGGAATGCATGTAAAGACTACCACCTCCAAGACAACCATGAGGCCAACCACATGCTCCATGAGCCAAGAATCCATGTATATAAGCAAATCAACTTATGAGATTTTATACCCCTTCAATCCCTAGTTATCAACCTCAAATGAGACAATACATGAAAATACACCAAAAGAGCATAAAATAGCCCCCTATAAAGATCACATTGCTAATAGATTAGAATCTAACATGGGAAAATTTTGAAAGAGTTATTTGGAATTTTGAAAGGGATTCATATTGGAAAGGAAATATAAAATAATAATTCATGCATAAGCATGTGTGTTGCATTGATGTGGTTAATGAGATATTTCATTGTCCCTAACCTAATGACTTGAATGTATAAGCTATTTATCAAGCCCTTAACATTTTTGAAGAGTACACGTCACTCTGATTTAAACATGGTAATGTTTTGATGCTTTAAGTGGCAGTGTGTCCAATGGTAGTACATGTGTTGAACACACACTTCAACAATGAAATTGATTGTAAGTAAGGAGGTTTTATAGGATATAATGTCTTAGAATCAAGTCCCCACTGTTAGTTTAGTGTGGTAGTTTTTGTCTTTTGTTTCAGTGTGGAATCTTGAGGGAATCTTTTTGTTCAACTTTGATAAAATTCCACATGAGAGAGAGAGAGAGAGAGAGAGAGAGAGAGAGAGAGAGGCAGGGGGGAGCTTTATTTTTTATGCATGCTTGAAAAAAGATGCTCGCTAAAAAATTTCACCCCCTCCCCCCTATATTGAGAGGTCTTCATAGCTTGCTAAGACTCATCATGATATTGATGATAGCTTGACCAACCAAACTGTGTATGTTTCCTCACTCTATCAAGGCAAGAGTCTCCAATGACTTTTGATTGATAGTAGTTGGAATGGCCTATAACTCTTGAACCAAGTCATTATCTATAGGTAAATGACTCTACATGTCTCTTGACCCATAAATGGATATTACTTCCTCAACTGAGCTCAAAATCTCACCTTTGCTCCCCTCTTTTTAGTCATCTTGAAGCTTGCTATGATTGGAGTTGGCATATCTTCTTGATCTTTGCTTGTCGACTATTCTATTTACCCTACATGATGGTTTTGATATGAAAATTTTGAGTCATGCTAACTGATTGGTTTCAACAATATGCCACTTCTTGTTAGTGATGTCATTTGATGGATAGTGGCAAGTCCGTAGAGCTAGGATTGTGCCTTGGAGCCAAATAGTCCCAAATTGATTGTAAAGAATGAGGAAAGAGAGTGGTATATAGAGATTAGTGTTGTCCCTCCCTTCAAAAGGTGACATGTATAAAAGGCCAAATGGCAATATTTGGTCTTCACTTGTTGGTTGCACACATTGGAATACAATATCTCCTCCTCCTCTTTGGAGTTGTCTCCTTCCCTCATAGTTCCTTTCATGAATGCCATGTTCTATTCTCCTCCTCTTCTTCTTCTCCTTCTCTTACTTCTCCACTTCCCTCTCCCTTCCCTCTTCTTCTCCTTATGGATTCACGATCGCAACAAACCAAGAGTCGCTAGAGTGACACTAGTGGATGGCATTTGCATGCATTGCTCTTAGCCAGAGTAACTTGAAGGAGTACTCCATCGACGTTCTCGCAAGATCTTGACAAAATATGAAGAGGGGAGAGGAGAAGAGTGGAGATGAAAAGAGAGGGCACAACTAGAGAGCACACCACAAATGACTAACTGTACACTAGATTTAGTTGAAAATGTAGAATATATACAAACCCATTTAGGGTTAGGGTTAGGGCATCTAACCATTTCCTTTATAGCACTCTATATGTGTTAGTGCTATGCACATGTAATCACATGATGTTGAGCATGTTCTTTCAATACCTTCCCTCAAGATCAACATCATGAAGTAGGCCTTCCCTCAAGATGATGATTCTGGGGAATTGAAGAAGGACTGAGCATTACATTCCATCACACCCCTTTAATGGGAATGTCCTACCTCTGCATCAAACCAAGAGCTTGTTGGTCTTTCTTGAAAAGCTCTTTACTGAGTGGTTTGTTAAAGATGTCTACAACATTCTCTTTGCTATCACAATGGTGCAGTGTGATGTCACCAAGTAACACTCTTTCTCTGATGAAGTGCTCTCTGACATCAATGTGCTTTGTCCTGGAGTGATATACTAGATTCTTGGCCAACGCTTGAGCCGATTGGTTATCACAGTATATTGTTGTTGGCTTTGATTCATCAAAGTAATCTATTTCTGACAATAGTCTTCTAAGCCATATAGCCTCACATGCACCTGTAATGAGTACTCTATATCCTGCTTCAAATCAAAGACAAAGAAACAGTTGGCTATTTTTTTAACAACCATAATATAGCACCTTAACCAAGGAAAAGTGCATATCCCTGTGTGGATCTCCTAGTCTCATGATCTCTAGCATAGTCACTATCATAGTATCCATGCAACCTTGGATGACTTTCTCTGTATTCTATCCCAAACTATCTTGTACCTTTGATGTATCTCAAGACTCTTTTGGTTGCATTCTAGTGAGACTGTTTTGGATTTGCCATAAACCATGCTAGTGAGCTTACTACATAACAATCAGCTAGCCGTGTGATAGTCAGATATATAAGAGATCTGATGAGGTGCCTGTAGTACCTATCATTGACTGTAGGCTTTTTTGAATCTTTAGTAAGTTTCAAACTCTGTTCCATGGGAGTGGCTACAATATTGCAATTTGCCCTATGAAACTTCTTCAAGAGACTATCAACATATTTCAGCTGACTCATAAAGGTGCTATCTGAATCTCTCCAGAACTCAATTCTAAGGATTCTAAGATAGTAGTGCATAGTCCAAGATCTTTTATGTTGAACTCTATAGATAAGTCTTTTTTCAATTTCTTGATGAAGCTATCCTTGCTTCCGGTCACAATTAGATCATCTACATACAAAAGTGCAATAGTAATGTCTTCCCCTTGAACTTTGTAGTAGAGAGTATGATCTGCATTGGATTTCATGTATCCCAGATTAGCAAAATACTTGTCAATTCTGTTGTACCAACTTTTGGGTGCTTGCTTTAAGATGTAGAGACTCTCCTTAAGATGGCAAACCTAATTCTCCCTTCCTGGTTCAACATAACTGGATGGTTGTTGCATGTAGACTTCCTCTTCTAGGTAACCATTGAGAAAAGCATTCTTGACATCGAGCTGATACACATTCCATCTGCTGAGTGTCGCTAGTGATATCTAGAACCATATGGAATCCATCTTTGCTACTGGAGCATAACTCTCATCATAGTCCTGACCATATTGCTATGCAAATCCCTTTGCAACTAGTCTAGGTTTATATCTTTGAATACTTCCATCTGGATTGTACTTCACTTTGTATACCCATTTGTTTGCTATGGCCTTCTTTCTTGGTGGAAGATCACATAATTCCCAAGGATTATTCTTGTACAAAGCATCCATTTCTTCATTCATAGTAGTTTGCCATTCTGGCTTGTCTACTGCATCTTCAAAGTACACTGGCCTTCTGTAGCCATGATGGTAGTCATAAGGGCATAGTTGGTGGTTTCAACCTAAATTGCTTTGCCTTTCTGAGCATATGTCAATCTGGTTGGTGGTCTGCTTTCCCTAGTAGACTGTGTGAGTTGCTGATTCTTGCTCTTCTTCATCAACCTTTTCTATGGATGAATAGGTAATCGGTGCATCTATCTCTTGTGTATTTGAGGTTTTCCATTCTGATTCCTCATCGAATATTACATCTCTGGAGATAATGACCTTGCGGTTGATGGGATCATGCAACTTGTATGCTTTGCTTTCTTCACTATAGCCAACCATGATGCATTTGCGTGACTTCGCATCCAATTTCCTGCAATGATCATCATGTATGTGGGCATATGCTATGCAACCAAATATGCAGAGATGCCCAATGTGTGGCTTGTATCCAATGAATGCTTCATAAGGTGTCATACCCTATATCGATTTGGTAGGAAGCCGATTAAGCAAATAGTTTGCTGTGACTAAGCATTGCTCTAGCACTATCTGCTAAAGTACCATTCTTCCTTTCAGCTCTTGCATTCTTCCTTTCCTGCAATGATCATCATGTATGTGGGCATATGCTATGCAACCAAATATGCAGAGATGCCCAATGTGTGGCTTGTATCCAGTGAATGCTTCATAAGGTGTCATACCCTATATCGATTTGGTAGGAAGCCGATTAAGCAAATAGTTTGTTGTGACTAAGCATTACTCTAGCACTATCTGCTAAAGTACCATTCTTCCTTTCAGCTCTTGCATTCTATTGAGGAGTATCTACACAAGTGAATTGTCTTCGAATGCCATGACTTTTGCAAAAGTTCATGAATGTTGAAGACATGTATTCACCTCCTCTATCTGATCTCATGACTTTGATCTTTCTACCTATCTAGTTTTCTACCATGGCTTTGAATTCTTGAAATTTGGAAAAGACTTCATATTTCTCTTTTAGAAAGTGGACCCAACAATATCTACTGTAGGCATCGATGAAAGTCAAGTAGTAAAGTGAACCATTGATATTGTGGCTCTGAGCATAACCCCATACATCTATATGTGTTAAATCAAGAATACCTTGTGCTCGAGAGGTGCTTCTACCAATGTTGGTTCACTTTTTTTTCCCAAAGTAGCATGCTTTGTAAACTTTTCCAAGAAACTGTAGCTTAGGAATCCCAATTGCCATATTCTGATTCCTGAGATCTATCAAGCTCTTGAAATTGGCATGTCCATATCTCTTGTGCCATTTTGCATATAGTGGCATCTATTGTGGTTGAGCTGACATGGCATGCAAATCTGGTACTATAGCTAGCATTCTATACAAGCGTCCTTCCTTGACTCCTTTTCCTACTAGCTAAAGTTTTCTAGATTTGTCTCGGATAGTGCATTCATCTCCATCAAAGATGACTCGGTAGTTGTGTTCTATCACTTGACCTACTAATTTGACAAGAGGTTCTTGCTGAGCTTCGGAACATAGAGTATATCTTTCACCTATTCTTTTGTACCTCTGAAATTGTTCATAGGGATAATGCATGTCCCTTGAACTAGTTTCAATGTCTTATCTACCATGTAAATGACATTCTTCTGACCTTCTAATGGTTTCATCTCTATGAACCATTCCTAATGATTTCTCATATGAGATGATGCACCACTGTCGATGTACTAAGGATCTTGATCTGCTTGGTCGACTTGATAATTGAAATTCTCTTTTAAATTGTAATCAATGTCTAGGTACACTGTATCAGTCTTCTGCATTTCCTCATTTGCAAGAAACATATTCC
This sequence comes from Dipteris shenzhenensis, assembly GCF_047967505.1. Taxonomy (NCBI): domain Eukaryota; kingdom Viridiplantae; phylum Streptophyta; class Polypodiopsida; order Gleicheniales; family Dipteridaceae; genus Dipteris; species Dipteris shenzhenensis. The sequence goes on along the minus strand of NC_141598.1, from coordinate 50,860,340 downwards.
CATGTTCATTTGCATAATGAATGTGACTAGAATGTCCACCATGATGATTTCCTCTTCCACGAAAATTTCCTCGATTGCTACTAGATTGCCCTGCCTTGGTCATACTGCTTCTTGTGGCAATCTCTTTCATAGTGTCCAAACTTATGACAGTAGTTGCACTGGATATTTGACATATTGGTGGATGCATTCCCTTGTCCTTGGAATCTTCCTCAGTTGGAATGATTTCCTCTTTGCTGATTTTGATGTTGCTGAGGATGATGCTAATTCTGACCTTGATGATGATTTTGTTACTGATGATGACGATTTCATTGGAATGATCTACCTTTATCTCTGCCTCTGCCTCTACTTCTGTCTGAAGCTATGAATGCCTGATCATTAGAGTGACCTTTGCATGCATGAATGGCTTGCATCTTGAGCTCTTCACCAAGTAAGACTGGATGAAGTTCTTCTAGTGTCAGAATTTGGCATTGGATGGCAATACTCTGGACTAGATTCTTGTATCCCTCTCCTAGTCCATTCAGGATTACTTGAACCATTTTTGTTGGATTCATGGTCTCTCTTGCTGCTGCGAGTTAATTGTTGTAGTCTCTGATTCCTGAGTACATAAGCATGATCGGATTTGCTACTATTGCAAAAAATCTAGTTGATTTGGTTTCTCAGTGTGAGAATCCTGGAAGTGTTCTTGGACTCGTAGAGAGTTGCAAACATATCCCATGATTCTTTTGATGTCTTGACAGTGTTGAGTTGTCCTAGCATGACATCTTGCACATTCTGCTTGATCAGATGATATGAATACTTGTCTTTCTTATCCCATTATGCCTGTGCTCAGGCAATGGCAAGATCTGCTACAAGTGCAAAAATTATTGGTGTAGCTAGAGATCCTACTATAGATCTTGCTACGGGTGCTGTGACAATAGGTGGAGTAGAGCTACTACTGGCTGGATCATCCAATGGTCTAGGTGTAGATCCATTAGCATACTCCCATTTGTCCTAAAGTATAAGAATGGTCTCCATTCGATATTTCCATGTGCCGTAATTGGAGTTGTATAACTTAGTAGATGCCTCCAGATTGAGGTTGCTAGTCGTAGACATGGTGCAAGAAATGTACTCAAAGTGTCGTGAAAATCACTATGTGAATCAACTACAAAACATTGACTATGGCAAGTGAAATTTGAACTATCGGTGAAGGTAGAACTATAATATATAATCCGATCTAAATTACAAGGCTTATGGAAAATGATGCTGGGAATAGCCAAGAGGCTTTACAAGGCTATAATAAAGTGCACAATGCCATGAAATAGCTGAATAGGCTTTACAATGATGGCATGTGTGTGTGAAATTAAATCATATGCTATCTATTAGACTGATCAATCTGTCAATGCCTCTGAACACTCTGAAGTCTCCTCACATTGTAGTGATGAATGTCAGGTTTTAGGTAATGTGATGATGTGAAACTATATGTGAGCATAGCCTGACTCCGAGTAGGAACTAGTCAAGAATTTTGGGCATGGCTTAGGTTGGCAATGTGGAGAAATTCAAATCGTCTCCTCTATGGTGATCTAGTTTACTCTAATCTAGATCTATACCAACCGTTGATTGATGAAAGAACAACAAATAATTTATTTTATTTGGTTCTTTTTATGTGCTGGGTCAAATGCATCTATGTAGAGGCTGATGTGCATGAAGGAAGTGGATTTGTTGGCGAGGCTCAAAAGTGAGTAATAATTACACCAAAATGTGTGCGTGATGTAATAAGCGCATAGAGCACAAAAAATCGAGTGATTTCTCTTTGGAGCGCCCTCAAATTCTTCTTGGATCAAGAGATATGACTTGATCTAGGTGGAGGTGCAAAAGGAGTGCACATGTCCTCAATGATGATGTGGTAGGGTGAGACATATGCAATGACTGTGCCTAGCAAGGGGTGTGTCTATGGTGCTGATGTGGTAGGTGTGGTCTCATGCAAGGTCTTGTGTGTGCCTTGCAAGAAGTAAGAGTGCCTAACAGGGGACTGCCACATGGTAGTGATGATGTGGTAGCTCACTACTACTAACTACTCTGTTGAGATGTCAGTGGTGGCAACATGGCAGTCCATGTGGATGATGATCCTCTACTGATGTGGTAGAGGTGATGTGGCAAGCTAATGTGGCAAGTAGTGATGACATGGCCTGGGGCTCGAGGTGCTGATGTGGCACCTTCTGAGTTGATGAGTGGCAGATAAGCTTGCCACATGTCAGCTCTTTGAGCACACGTGTGTGGTGACCTATGGATAAGATCTATTGACAAAATCTTTGTGGAGCGACGGAATCTTTCCTTAGCTTGCCATTGTGATGGAATGATGAAGGCATCTTCCTAAAGGCTTTTGGAGAGGCCGGTTGATGAGCCCATTGGTTGATGCTATTATGAAGCACTGTAGAGGCAGTTGTATCTGCCTTGAAGCTTGCCTGTGAGCCATGCTCAACCCTTCACCAACAAAGCAGCACCCAGCAACTCTCAGACACTATAAATGAGCACTCCATCCACTACTCTAGCAACATCCTCCTATGCCACTGATAGCTTCCAGCCTAGCTCCCACAACCGACATCCAACAACACTCCTTTCACGGGCTCTCGCTACTTTTAGTTGGCTTTGAGGACCTTTTACCAAGGGGCGATGATTGCCATAGCCTATCAGCCTTCTTGGATTCAACGCCTCTCCACCAAGAAGGAGATAGGCTTCTGACTCCAATAGCCACTTAGAACCACTCAGCTCTAATGGCTAGCTCCACCTGTAAATCAAGGACTTGACTCAAGGCATCGGTTGTAGAAGGGCTTAGAGGATATGTAGGTCCACGGGTCGGGTTGCGTTGCTGAGACATAGCTTTGAGGGCTAGAAGGTCGAGGGAGTTAGTCACCCTTACTGCTTGTGTAGTTCGTAGCTAGAGGCATTGCTAGGTCACTTGTGCATGCTGCTGTAGGGCCATTTTGGTGAGGCTTTGAGGCTTAGGTCACTGCTACTGCATGCTTAGTTGCTTGTCGAAGTTGCTATAGACGTTGATGCTACTATGTAATAGGTAGTCATGGTGGTCAGCGTTCTTCTTTTTAGATAACGCTTTGTTGCTTGCTGTAGCTGGGTCACAGGTGGTAGTCCATCTATAGCATGTAGTTAACAGAGCCTTTGGCTTGTGGATAAGGTCTCTCACACAAGCCCTATATCTCTCTCTCTCTCAGAGGACCATAGAGTGAGTAGGAATGAAGAAATATCTCTCTTTCTCATGAAGAACTTCTCAGATTCTCTCAATGGAATGAAGAAATCTCTCTCTTTCTCACAAAGAACTCAAGAAATGAATGGAAATATGGACAGAGATTTTCTCTCAATGACCGAAAATTTTCTCTCACTCAACGAAAGTGAAAGAATACTCAATCAGTCTCAATCTGTCAATCACTCTCTCTCACATGAAGGATGGCGCCTCTGTGGAAGGCAAAACCGTGCTCTGATACCATGACAAAATATGAAGAGGGGAGAGGAGAAGAGTGGAGATGAGGAGAGAGGGCACAACTAGAGAGCACACCACAAATGACTAACTATACACTAGTCGAAAATGTAGAATATATACAAACCCATTTAGGGTTAGGGTTAGGGTTAGGGCATCTAACCCTTTCCTTTGTACCACTCTATATGTTTTAGTGCTATGCACATGTAATCACATGATGTTGAGCATGGTTTCTCAATAGATCTCCACAACACATGAGTTACTACCAGAGACCACATTTTGGGTGCCATTGCGAGGGAGTTCTAGGTGCACTTTTGCATTGCATTTTCTTCTCTCATTACCCCCCATTTCCCAACAGTGAGTATTATAGAGAAAAGCTATTAGTTTTGGTGTATAGGAAGGTGTGAGTGAAAGAGAGTGTTGGAAGTCATTTAGAGTGAGTTTGAAGTGATTTTGGTGTTTTTTAATGTTTAAAGTTTGTAAAAAGGTAGATCGGGTGATTGCCAAGGGGTGTGATAGAAAATCCCAACAAAAACACTAAGGAATGATTCTAGGATTTATTTTGAAAGTGTTTTGAAAAGGGGAAAATATAACTTTTTGCAAAATACCCCATTTGTCCTTCAAAAGTTATTTTTTCTTATTGTTATTTGTATGGAGTAGGTAGATCAGTAGTGTAGCACCCTGCATGCACAAAAAATCTTGAATAGAAACTCCAAAAATCAAGGGCATGAATTTAGGAACATGTTTATGGGCAAAGTGTACATTTTGAAGTAGCGTTGGTGGACTCAAGAGCAAGCCACGACTTCATCTCATAGGAAATATGGTAACAACTACCAGATGTACTCCTTAGATGCAACCATGCTAGAATACAAGCTATTAACGGTAAATGTATGCATGCGATAGGTGATGTAGATATCAAATTAATATGAATAGCCATAGAATAGGGAGATGCTTCTATTAATACCCATAAGCACACTCAATGAACATGTCATTTTGGGTCGAGAATGGTTCTTCTACATGAACAGTATACTAGATAGACTGGCCCAAAAGAAATACAACCCTAACTAGTCATCAATGGTGCCTCTATGGCATAAGGATCAAAACGAGAAGTGCACCCTACCAGTTGCAGTGACCCCCACTAGTTGCAGTGACCCCCTTGCCCCTAACTCCCCGAGAACGTACTTCCTCCTCATTGAAGGCTCTACCATAGCCAAGGCAGCCACAAACCAAGCAAGTCTAGAGGAAAAAGGACAAAGAATAAGCTCCACTGGCCTACCTAGAAGGCAACACACGAGCAACACCTTATTAGCACCCTAGCAAGATGAACCACCAAGGTCTCATACCAAAGAAAGGAAAAGAGCACGTCACACATGACCTGTTAGATATGCTCAATGCCCCACCCTCTTGGTAACCACCAGTGGTCCAAGGTGCTCAAGTTCTAAGGGCCCCATATGAGGAGAAGCCATGTGTGAGCCCAGGACGTTGGATGGATCCTGACTTGCATGTCAGATGAGGTCTATCAATGAGACCGTTGCTGGTAGAAAGGTGATTGTGTGGGAGCCCCTTACTCTTGCTGGGGCCTAGGGGCCAGCTGGCCCCTAGTTGGGGGATCCCAGGGGGGCCAGCGGCCCCCCTAGTGGGGGTTCAGGGGCAAGAGCCCTCGAGGCAACAGTATAGGAAATATTCCTTAAATATTGCATGGACGACTAGTCGGTTCCACCGACTAGGTTGACTAGTTGGCTTCACTGACTAGGTCGATTCCACCAACTACGTTGATCTGACTACCACCCTCATAGCTATAAAGAGGTGACCTCCCCAGTCCATTGCACCAGATCAGATCTTCCAATAGAGATCTTCCAGCTAGTAGCTAGTGCTAGGATATAAAAGACTAGCGAAGAGCTAGCTCGGCGATGTCTCCGAATATGTCCACCAAGGTTTGATGGACTGGTAACAGCGCTTAACACTCAGGTGAGACCCCAACCATTGTCATTTGAGGAGTTATGTGCTTTACTTATGGAGGAGGAATTGAGGCTTAATGCTCGAGATGGAGGCAGCAATGGGGATGCCACGTTCTCTACCACTGTGAAAGGCAAAGGTGGTTCCTCCACCAAAGGTGAGTCCTCTACTAGTGGTGACAAAAAGAAGAAGGGTGGCAAGAAGAAGTTTCAGGGAGAATGCTTCTACTACAAGAAGAAGGGCCATGTGATTGCAGATTGCCAGATCAAGAAAGCAGATGAAAAGAATGGTACCCTAAAAAAGACAGATAAGTGGAAAGAGACAGCTAACACAGCAGAAGAAGAGTTGGATCTATTTCTGGCCATTGAGGAAGAGTGTTCCTCAATCCAAGAAGCATCAACCACTGATTCATGGGTGTTGGATAGTGGTGCCTCTCATCACACGACCTGCAAAGGGTCTATATTGTTCCATGCATCCTCTACAGGAACCCATCACTATGATGGTTGGTAATAATGCAAAATGCCCTGTTAAGGGTATAGGCATGATTTCATTTGTTTCTATAAATGGAGATGTTAAGAAACTATCTAATGTGCTGTATGTTCAAAGGTAAAACACCACATGAGGCTTACAGCGGTAAGAAGCCATCTGTCTCCCATTTCAAAACGTTTGGGTATGAATGCTATGCACATGTACTAGACAAAGAGAAACAAACTACAACCAAAAAGCACCAAATGTATGTTTTTGGGCTATTGTGATGAGAAGAAAGCCTATAAGTTGTATGACCAAGAGGCAAAGAAGATCATAGCAAGCCGCGATGTGGTGTTCAGGGAGTAGCCACATGCAGTGGAGGCAAAGAAGAGCTCTTCCACTTTATCATCAAGCGAAGAGGTAATTCACTATGAACATATCCCAGGAGCTATAAAGGAGGAGGAAATATCAGATGATGAAGGTATAAGTCACCAACCTGTTGTTACACCACCAAAAAAGCCATTGCCGTGATGGGTAAGGCAACTCTCCGACCATGATAACCAGATGCCTATGTCTGTTGGGCAGCATGCAGTTGGACCAAGGCAGTCTTAGAGAATCGAGGAGTAAAGGAGGGCCTCTACTCACATAGATATAATGTTTTTGTACTAAGATTGAAGCGTTGCGACAAGGCATAGAACATGAAAAGAAAAGTGATCACAAGAAAAATTCAGGCTCGCCAAATAAGTCAAAAATAACTATGTAGAGTCAAAATCATGGACAGTCATGTCCTTTTTGTGATCAAATATCATGATCTTTCTCTGGCCCATCCCTTAGTGTAGACCTAATACCTATTTCATCAGTAGACTTTGAAAGGTATTTGAGAGAGCAGCTAAGCAAATAAGCGATGCCTTAGGCTACGTAACCTCGCAGAGGCCACTTAATAAGACTTTGCGTAGCATAAGATGGGAGATCAATAGCATAGACTGAGTAGGAAAATCTTTGTGCATGCGTAGCTTACACTAAAAGATCCTACCATCAAAAGCATAGGCAAACATCCTTACAAGAATAAATGGGTAATGGATAAAATAGCATGAAAAGATGATACAATCAAATTGAGCATGGAAGATGAACCTAATCATCAATGATTTGCATGAGGTCTTATCCTTACATATATCTTTATCTTTCGAGGAGTCCACGATAGAAAGCAAGTAAAGCCATAAGAAGAGTTACAACATGCATCATCTGAAGAAGCAGCATAATAGCGAGATATGAAGTATGCATCATGTATAGATATGTCAAGAGATAGCGCTACTTTGTGCTATAAGCGTAAGAGAAGAACCTCCAAATCAAGGAAGGAGCAGCCCATAGTGACGTTCCACCATAAAGATTCGGCTCCCGTACTATATGCAAGCACCTCATGAGTCATGACTCACGTCATGTGCAATGGCAAAGAGAAGAGAGGAGACACACCGATAAGGGATGATCATTTGTGTTTGAATCAGAAAGAGCAAGAAAAAGAAGGCCTTGTATATCTCCAAGATAAAGCATCGCATATATATAGCTCAAGTTGACCGACACAGTCGGCTTTTCTATGCCTGAACTTGCAAGCATCAATCGACATGCATATAACTATGCAAAGGGTATGCAATAAAAAAATGGCCAATCGGCAGCCCTAAGTCATGCCTTATAAAATGTTTTCTTCATATAAGGTCCTTTCTTATAAATACCATTCTCAAAGTATATATTCGATTTTCCCGCACTCTTTGCAAATTCTATAATCGAAATAAGGTCTCAAGACAATAATATGGTTGCACCCCATGTACAAAAGTGATAGTCTCAATTATTCTTAGTATAGGTCAATGCCAGTCATCATGAAAGCAACTTGTCATATGAATTTCCACTTCTATAGTCAATAGTCAATTATCATTTGTCATGATTAAGTATGCTTTTCAAAGATGACTATACATTAGTTGACTTGATTATTCACGTGGCTTATTGCATAAGGGTATTCATGCAAGCATGCACGGTTGACCTGCATTGGTGTATCGACTTGAGTAGTGATTTCATGGCCAGGGCTCCCAAATGCCCAAAAGTATTCATGTAAGCACACATATCTCTCCATATGAACAACATTTTGTCATGGTAATGATGTAGTGGACTTCTCCAATTTTTTGTCATGGTAACTCCAATATATTCTAAGTTTAATGTTAATTTGCTAACTTGGAAGCCAGAATGGCATGCCCATGCATGATTGTATGAATAACATGGGGAGGCTATGCATGATTGTATGATTTTGCCACCACTCCCCCATAAAAATAGGTGGCCTAGTTAACAACGTTCCATCTCCATTTTCACCTGTATTCAATACTATCCAATGAGCCTTAGATATCTCCCCATAGTTTTGGATATCAGCTCCTAGGATCAAGTTTGAATTGTATCACGATAGAGTAATATTACCAAGTGTATGGATACCCTTCATATTCTCATGAAGTGGCAATGATTTTTCTCACAAAATTCCCCTATCCATCATCATGATCATACTATGTCATCCATGGAACAAGTACAGTTCTTGGCATAAATATAGTGTCTCAAATAATTTCATCATATTCATGGAGCACATTGTATCAACGTCTTTGGAATAGTTTCGCGATCATATCCACATAAAGATCATATAGTTCAATTTGGAATATTGGTAGCACACATGATTGTGGAAGACTTTTGCTACTGGACACATGCCATAATCCTCTCTGTATCCAAATCATTGTACAACTCAAAGGTACCAATGTTTCACATCAGTTGTACCTTCTTTGGAACATGGATAGCACATGTGAGTGTGCATGTACCAATCACCACACATTGATAACATAAACTTGTGTGTGTGTCCATCCGTCCACCCGCACAAGCATGGGTCCACACCCCACAAGGGTCACCAGTCCCCCCTGTGGGGGTGAACCATGGTGCCCACCAAATGCAAAAGTTGTAGTAACCATCAATATGTAAGTTCGGAGAACAACTTACATGTCTGTCTCAAATGTAGTAGGGCATCTCATTGTAAAGTACATAAAGCCAAAGTTATGTTAGGTGTTCTTTCCAACAACCATGTGTAGAGTTGCACAAAGTGGAAATATGACATTTGATAGACCATTGAGTAGTGATGATTTGTACCCTTAATATTGTGAATGGCTCATGGTAGGTACAAAATTCCAAAATGAATCATGATAATCATAGTTCATTGCTAGAAGGGGATTTGTATATACTATCTTAACCAAGTCTCCAAGCCAAATAATGTCTTGTAAAAAGGTCAAAATGGAAAGAAGGATAGATATGTGTCATGGATGGCAATAAACACATGCCATAATCATCTCTGTATCCAAATCATTGTATGACTCAAAGGTACCAATGTTTCACATCAATTGTACCTTCTTTGGAACATATATAGCACATGTGAGTGTGCATCAACCAATCACCACACAATGATAACACAAACTTCTCTCTCTCTCTCTCTCTCTCTCTCTCTCTCTCTCTCTCTCTCTCTCTCTCTCTCTCTCTCTTTGTGTCCTATATATAAACCCTCTATCTCCGTCTATGTCTAACTCTATCATATCTCTCTTTATCCCCTCTCTCATGCATGCACTGGGGTTCTCTCTCTCTCTCTCTCTCTCTCTCTCTCTCTCCCCCCCCTCTCTCCCCCTCTCTCTGCCTCTCTCTCCCTCCCCCCCCTCCCTCTCTCTCTCTCTCTCTCTCTCTCTCTCTCTCTCTCTCTCTCTCTCTCTCTCTCTCTTTCTCACACACACACACACACACACACACTTACTATCCCTTTCCCACTTTACATTCAATTTACTTTTTATCCCTTCACCCTATTTATTTCCATGTTTAATTCCCCCCCCCTTCCTTTTTCCCTTCCTTCCCCCCACCCCCTCTCTAATTTTCCCCTAGTTTTCTCCTTTATTTCCCCCTAATTTTGCTTAAATTTCCCTTAAATTTTTCATATATTTTTTTTCTAATTTTCCTAACCCCCATTCCCCCTCTCTAATTTTTCCCTAGTTTTCTCCTTTATTTCCCCCTAATTTTGCTTAAATTTCCCTTAAATTTTTCCTATTTATTTTTTGTTTATTTCCTATTTATGTTTTCCTAATTGTCCCCATTGATTTATTTCCTTTTTTCCTAGTTTTTTCCTAATTTTTTCTAAAACTTTTCCTAATTATTCCCCTAATTTTTTCTAAACTATCGGTTCCTCGAATTAAGCGGTTAATTCTATCTAAACTACCTTTTCCTAATAGTAGAGTGGTTAATTTTTTCTAAAAACTACCGTTTTCCTAGTCTTACTCTCTAAACTACCTAGGCATCTAAACTACCTTTTCCTTATCTTTTCTTGGGCCTCATGCCTCGCCTTGACCTAATCCTCCCGACTACCCCCCATCTTCTTCTAGTTAAACCCCACACACACTCCCTATTTACTCCCCTACCCATACCCCTTTTGCACACAATCTACTATCTACACTCTCCTCTGCACAGGGAGTCCCGTAGCCCCTCCACCTGCTTGTTGTACTATTGGCTACCTCTCCAATCGCTCATCGTACTGCTGACTACCCGCCTCTACTATTCGATGTATGACAAATTGCCCCTAATCCCGTAGCTCCTCGCCTCTAAGCCTCCCAGAGTCCCAACCCTTACTGCAACAGCATAGCCTATGCTCTCTAGTACTAGGCTAGCTGTGATGCCCTTGCTAACCCCCCGCATCTCGCTTGATGCTCATTGTTGTGTACTGACCTTGCCACACACCACATAGTCTCCGGACCTGTCGATGTACACCGTGTATAGATTCCCACGACCATCTATTCCCTGTGAATTCTCAGGTTCCAAATTTCCCTCCCATTTTTTCACTCTGGTTTGTCGTAATTCTCTTGTATTGTATTTAATTACACCCCCTCCCCCCTAGTTCCAAAGTACTCTTAGCTTTTTTCCTCAAACCCCCTAGTGCCAAAGTACTCTTAGCCCTTTTTTTTCTCTAATTTTTTCCTTCCCTCCTTGCCCTTAAATTTCTTCTTTTTTGGCATTTTCCCACTTTAATTGTTTTAATCCTAACTTTTCTTTCTTTGTTCTAATGTCCCCCTCCCAATTTTTTTTAAAGTTTTTTCAACAAGCGTCCTTACCCCATTTTCTTTCCCTCCCTTAATTTTTCTACTAAACTTCCCCTCTAATTTATCTATAATACCTATACCCATCCCCCAATTTTCTCCTTATCTATCTATTTCCCTTCACCCAACCCCCACACTAATTCTTTATGCTTTAAATTATCTCTTTTCAATTTCTTACCCTTCCTTTCCTTTTTTAACTCCTTACAACCCCCCCCCCCCCCCCCCCGGTCTTTCCCACCTATCACACTTTCGCCTAACCCCTCCATTTCACTATCCCTCCCCTTATTTTTATCTAAAGGATTTCTACTAACATTTTCTTTCTCATATCTATAATTTTGTTCATAAAACTTCAATTGTTCTTCAGTCTACAAAAATGCCTCACTTTTCATACCACTACTTGTTCACTCATATTTTCACAACTTGCTTTGTAAGTTTGTTGTTAAGTGGTTATTTTTATTGTGACTCCGATAATAAGGGAGGGGTGTTTATGACACCTGTCTTCCCAACTAAGCTTTAACTGGTTCTTACCACGTTTTTCTTGTTGGATGGTGGTAGATATGCAGACTCCCCTCTTCAATAAAAGTGATGCTTGCTATGACTTATCAAAGTGCAACCTTTTGAACAATTGTGCATTCTACAATTTTTTTAAAAACGCCCACCTCTCATCGACCTTTTAATAAAACATTAGCGTTCAATATTTTTCATTAATGACAATTGCTCTCTCTTTTGAGCTACATTGTTTTCATTTCATTATGGAAAGGGGTCTTGTTGAGTCTAAAACACACACACACATCATTTAATGTGTTTCGATCATTGATACCAAACGTGAATAAATTTGGATATTTCTAGCAAAAGTTGTGAACCCTCCTCTCGATCCAATTTGGGCTAAGAAAAAGTTCTTTGAAATTTTTTTTAAGTCTCTCTCTCTCTCTCTCTCTCTCTCTCTCTCTCTCTCTCTCTCTCTCTCTCTCTCTCTCTCTCTCTCTCTCTCTCTCTCTCTCTCTCTCTCTCTCTCTCTCTCTCTCTCTCTCTCCCCCACCATGGTCTTTTTTCCCAACCATTTTGGATAAATTTTTAGCCCAAAAGGGCTTCTAGAGGAGAACTTGTGCTTACCAGAGACACCTATGGTCTCCCCTCCATGCTTGCAGCATGTTGGCTTTATGTGCAAGCGGCTATGTCATTGGCAGTTTGGGAAACCCACAACTGGATCGTATTTCATGATAACCTTCACTTCGGGTGGAGCGAGTCGAGGATAATAGCACTAACTAGTGCCAACCTAAGAGATGTCAATTGGATCCTCACCAAAAAAGACTCGGTTGTCAGTAGGTCACTGTTAGAAATTAGGATGTGCATAGAATGATCCATAAAGCGTGGGCTTATGGCATTTGCCCATTTTGAGACACTTTTTGTAAATGGTCTAACAGGGATGACCACCCTTTTTTTGTTAATATATGCTCCTTTTTGCTTTATTTAAAAAAAAACTATATCTATTTAATCTAAAAGAGTTAGACCTAAGCTCTGATACCATGTGAAAATACACATAGAGCTCTCCTAATAATGAGGGGACTCGTGAGCATCTAAAGTGTGCCTACAACTAGTCTAAGGTAGATGCAACCTAACTACAAACATTATAAAGAGCTAACCTACAGAACCATAGAATCAAGTGCTAAACTATGGAACCATAGAATCAAGTGCAAATAGGTTACAAGACTAAGATTTGTAATCGTAAAGAGACTTGAGAGCTTACTTGATTATATTGCTTGAAATGGACCTCCCTTTTATAGGAGTGGATACATATGTACTTGCATTTGCTTGCTCACATATGGTAAGCATACCCTTGCTTCATACCTTTGCCTCTATTTACATTCTCATGGGGCCACAAACTCTCAACACTCTTTTTGCTCCTCTCCTCTCCTCCCTTTCAGACACCTCCACTCCTCTCTTTTCAAGTGTTTTCTCTCCTCCCTTTTCAGACACCTCCACTCCTCTCTTTTCATGTGTCTCGTCTCCCCAATTTTTACATTTTCTTTATTTCCTCCCCTCTCCCCTGTGCCATTTCACCCCTCTCCTCTTCCCCTTTCACTAATGAAAATTTATGTTTATTTTATCGTTTATGATATTTTATATTATCCCCTAATTGCCATCTTGTTTTAAAAACTCTTATTAGTCTTCTTTTCCTAGTTTCTACTTTTATAATGGCCTTCAAAAGTCTCTCCCCCCTCCTCTCTCATCTCCTTGCCTCAGTTGATCTCACATATTTACATATCTTATTAAGTCATTAGGTAGTGCCCATGATCATTAATGTTGTCTTGCCTTTTGAAACCAGAAGGTAATTCTTTTCACACAAATTCACCACTTAATCAATTGGAGAAGAAGAACACAATCACACTATGAGAGCGACAACAAGTTGGGTACAATCTCCCCCCCCTAGATGAGTGGCTCACGCTTCCTCATCTAGAGTATTTAGGATATTCCATATAAGCACAAGGAGCCAAAATTATCCCTCACATAAAAAATGAGGGATTTGCTTTACATAGCCATCTTAGGGCCCAAAAATGAATTATGTCCACTAAAATATATTGCTCAAACTTGCAATAATAAAACAAATACAAAATTGGCCCATGGCCATATATAATGCACTGTGTGACACCTCGATCGGTACCCTCACACTAACTCCAATTCTCGCTATGTGTTCCATCACCTGTACTCAAGCCGCCAATTACATTAGTTATTGACAATCGATTAAACGAATCACCGAATCAACCGATCCCAACATAACCGCGCTTAAAGCACAATAATCAAGCACAACACCAATAACACTATCCACATCAGTATTAACATGGAATCACCCACAATACCGACCATCTAGCATGGTGAAACACAAGCTAATCAGGCATCCCCAACTAACCACACAAAGTATCCACTAGGACCCCTGCCGCGTCCGATGTGCTCCTATGGAGTACTTTGTCATAGTCTCACTTGACTAAAAATAATAATGCCCAAAGCAAGATATATCAGAAATATAATTTTCGTAACATCCCTCTTGCTTGGATTGCAACTGACCTCAGTTGCATGTTTGATTATAGGAACTAAGGAGGTCTGGAAAAGTTTGAAAGAACTGCTCAGGCATCCATTGAGCATCGTCTCTTGGATGGTTCTTAAATTTGAGCAAGTATTTAGTATAGACATTTCCTTTTCGGGTTGAGGTCTGTTGATGATCAACAATGCATTCGGCTTCTAGAATTTCTTCTTCATCAACAATCAATGGGGCCTCTTCATAGATAGGATGAATAGGTAAAGGTCCTTTGAAGGGATTTAAGAGGCTGATATGGAAAGCATTATGTATTTTCTAATTATCAGGTAATTCAAGCCTATAAGCTAGATCATTGATTTTCTGAATCACCTTGAATGGTCCATAAAAACGTGGTGACATCTTGATTACTGGCCATTTCTGAACACTCTTCAATCTTCTTTTCTCAATCTGAAGAAGTACATAATCACCTTCCTTAAAAAGCATATGTTTTCGTTTCTTATTAGCTTGTTTTGTGTATTTCTCTTGAGCGATTGCAATGGCTTCTCGAACCTCTTTGAGAATATTTTGATAGTCATGGGTAAATGCATCTGCTGCCTCCGCTCTATGGGTCAATCGTGTGATAGGAATAGGTAAAACCTTCCCATAGATAATCTCAAACGGTGCTCTTCTAGTTGCAGAATGAGGAGTATTATAAGCAAACTGTAAGAGATGAATGTATTTGTCCCAAGTCTTTGGTTGACTTCCTACATAAGCTTTTATCATATCCAAAATAGTACTGTTTGTAACCTCAGTTTGTCCATTTGATTCTGGATGAAAAGCTAATGAGAAGTCTAACTTAGTGCCTAGATTATGAAATAATGTAGTCCGAAAATTACTGCAAAACTTCGAATCTCGATCAGACACTATAATCTTTGGCAAGCCATGATGAACAAAGATATGGTTGATGAATAAATGTGCAGCTTGCTGAGCTGTTAAAGTCTTCTTGCATGGGATGAAATAAGCTTGCTTACTAAATCGATCTACTATCGTCTAGATCATATCATTTTGGTTCGCTGTAGTAGGAAAACCTGTTATGAAATCCATAGATATTTGTTCCCAAGGTTGCGTAGGAATAGGCAAAGGCATGAGCAATCCTAGGGTCTTGCCTTTGTAACTCTTGATCTTCTGGCAAGGGATGCATTTGGCTACAAACTTAGCCACATCTTTTCTTATAGTAGGCCAATGAAATTCTCTTGCTATCACTTGTAAAGTGGTAGTCACTCCCCTATGTCCCATATATGGTGGTTGGTGCATTTCCTCCATTACAATTTGTCTAAAGGGTCGAGTGATGCATAATTTCTTTTGATAAAAGAGGTATCCATCATTGCATGAATAGTCCAACATAGGATTCCAATTGTTATTGTCTAATTTGTTCCATATATCGGAAAAGTCTGGATCCCCTTGATAAGAATTCTTCATACCTTTGAAAGGCTAGGTCTCTGCAGCAATGATGTGATTAATACTTGGCTTTCTGCTAAGAGCATCAGCAACTACATTCTCTTTTCCAGGTTGATACTGAATCATGGGCTGAAAACTCTGTATAAATGATGCCCTCTTGATGTGCCTATCGGATATAAGTGGCTTAGTCAACAAATGCTTGATACTTTGCTGATCGGTTTTGATAAGAAACTCAGATCCCATCAAATAATGTTTCCACATTCGTAAGGCATGCACAACAACGGTTAATTCTTTATCATATGTACTATAATTGCATTCTGCTGGTTTTAATTTTCGGCTCTCATATGCTATTGGATGTCCATCTTGCATAAGTATGGCTCCAATTCCATATCCACTAGCATCGGTTACAACTACAAAGAATGGTCTAGAGAAATCGGGTAATTGCAACACAAGAGCTTGTGTGAGAGCTTCTTTTAAAGCTGTAAAAGATTTATCTTGATGCTCAGTCCATAAATAATGCTTAGCTTTTCTAAGAAGGTCTGTCAATGGATGTGCAATGTATGCGAAATTCTTGACAAACTTTCTATAAAAGCTACACAATCCCAAGAATGATCTTAATTCATGTATATCTTGGGGTTTAGGCCACATGACTATGCACTCAATCTTCTTTGGATCTACTCGAATCCCATCGACGGATACAATGTGACCCAAATACTCTATCTTATCTTGAAAGAAACTGCTTTTTTAGGATTTATGTACAATTGGTTTTCTTTCAAGAGTGAAAAGACTAGCTTCAGATGTTCTTTATGCTCCTCAACATCTTTGCTAAACACCAGAATATCATAAAAAAATACTACCGCACAATCTTGGTGTTTAAGAAAGATTGGTTCATCATTCTACTAAAAGTAGCTGGAGCATTAGTTAGCCCAAAAGGCATAACTAGAAACTCAATGTCTCGTTTGAGTTCTAAAGGCAGTCTTGTATATATCCTCTTCTACCATACGAACTTGGTGATAGCTAGATTTGAGATCTATCTTACTGAAGACCTTGGCCCCTTTCAATTTGTCCAAAAGATCATCAATCCTAAGGATTGGATATTTGTTCTTCACTTTAATTTTGTTTAGTGCACGATAGTCTATGCACATTCGGTGCGCTCCTATGGAGTACTTTGTCATAGTCTCACTTGACTAAAAATAATAATGTCCAAAGCAAGATATATCAAAAATATAATTTCCATAACACCTTTTTTGATCAGTAGAACTTGCTTTGCTCTACTCACAATAATGTTTTTCCATCTGACTTACTAGCCATATTAGTTTCCCTAGCTAGTTAGCTTAAGTGGTGGACTTGGTTTCAAAGTTATGCTTATACATTTATGAGCATGAATCCTTTTAAAGAAGGATGAGGTTTCAAAAAATATATATATTGTAGGACTCTTGCCTACAATAATGCCATGCGCATGTTGTGAGCTTGGAGATTGGGATGGGGGCCAAAAAGAAGCCCTTAAAGCTTTGGAAAGTTCAAAAGAAGGTGCTTATAGCACTGTAGCAATGCACAATATAAGAAGGGTCCAAGTTTACATGAGGACCCAATATGAAATATTATTCCTTGAGATCATACTATAGTGAATTTCTACATTGCACACAACAAAGTATAGGGCTAGGGTAGCCTAACAATAAAGGCTACAGATCATAAGTAGGTCCCTCTGATTGAAAATGTGCGGTCGGCAAAGTGAGGTTCCTGCTTTGGAAATTTGCTCATCAATGGCTGGCTATAAGAGGAAGGCAGCCAAAAGAATCCAGGTGAATCCATCCTACCCACCCTATGGAAGGATGATGGAGGTCATAAGACATACCCTGTGGAATTGCACCATTGTTGCAAGGGAGGTCTAGAGGAAGGTGGAGGTGGCAATTTGCCATTCCGGGTTGATGGCAATTGGTAGCTTACTTTGCTTGGAGAGGTGAAAGTTTTACCGGGAGCCTCATGGCCCTACGTTCGTGCAGCCATTTGGGATTGTTAGAAATCAAGCTGTGTTTTAGCTTCTACATCTGGCTACTTTCAGGGAGACTGCAATTCTCAAATCCTCTTTGTTGATGTATTGAAGTTTACATGCTATGTGCAGTGCAGGCTCAGGGCTAGTCCCTTTTTGTGAGCCATAGGGTCTTTTTTGGGGTCTGATCCCCCCCAATGAAATTAATATAGCCAATAATTTATTTAATATAAGATGAATAATATAAAATATGAACATCATTCATAAGCCCTGCCCAAGATCCAAAATAAGGAAAAAGAAGATGAATTGGATGGGCAGCATGGAAAAGAGGGCAAAAAGCTATGTGTGTGTGTGAGAGAGAGAGAGGCATAGATTTCCACCAAAAAAGTGTGTGTGTAAGAGAGAGAGAGGGGGGTGGAGAGCAAAAAATAAACCTCAAAATTATGAATTTTCCCTTTGGGAAAGAAACAATCACTCTACTAAAGCCTACCCTCACAGGCAAGGCAATAAAAAAAAATTGAAAATGTATCAATTAGTGGAAACAGGTGAAGCGAAGGGGTGGGAAAGGAAGGAGGGGGGGCATTAAAGAGGAGAGTGATTAATTAGGACGTCCCTCTATTTATAATGGGAGGGATCCCCTCCCCTCTTATTTATGAGGGTAAAAATCTAAAACCCTTTTATAAAGTTCTATTGAAAATGCCTTGAAAGAGGTAGATGGGTTGCTCCTTAGGTCAAGTTATATGTATGAAAAAATCTTTTGAGATTCCCAAAGGATAAAATTCATTAATCAATTAGGTGAGTGGAAAGGGGGATGTACGTGTTACTCTTTGAGAAGATCTTTGTACATCTTTCTTAGTTTGTCTTTCTTTCCTTATTAAGACCTTAGTACTTATATGTTCAAAACCTTTCTAGCCAATCTTCATATCACCCATCCCTTTGTATGTGTCATTGATTGCATCTAGTCTTGGTACATGCGTTGCAAGGTCATTTGGATATCACAAAAAAAACAAGAAGAAGTTAAAACCCATATAGAACTACAATAATAAAAAATTTGGACCATCATCCCTTCTCTCTCCCCTTCCCAAAAACCTACTCACTTGGCCCCAACCTTTGCTAGTAATGGCAATACCATATTACCATGTGGATGGCCTTATATAATGTAAAAAGTTGCACACATGCCATACCACTATGCATTCCCTTAGCTCATTTTAAATCCACTAGTCATACCAGGGCTAGGGCTAGTGGTGGCTAAGGGAACGAAAGCCTTGGACTATTATATATAACAATTTTGTTGGCCCTAGGTATGACCACAAAATTGATATGGATTAATAAAGAGAGAGAGAGAGAGAAAATAGACACAATAGAGTAATATTTTTGTCACTAGGATAAATTAAAGAGTGAAGTTACACTTGATTGGCTCTTGTCCATGCTAGCGAAAAGTAGCATAGAGACAATATGAGCCTTTTGGGGTAGAATAAGGTTCATCTTATGACAAATCTATGGCAAATGGGGAGCAATCCTAAGTGTATTCCCTAATCTTATATAGTGTATACTCCATTTGTTAATAATTGTATATAAATGTATTCCCTAATTGTATATAAGTGTATTCTAATTGTATCTAAGTGTACACTCCATTTTTTTATAAGCGTATTCCCTAATTGTATATAAGTGTATACTCCATTCTTTTACAAAGGTGTACATTGTGATTTTTAATGGTGTACACTCTCACCAACCTTTTGGGGTTAGTTCACGAGAATTGCAAGAGATTGTAGATTATGCATCCCAACGCATTATCAACATACTACAAGTGATGATTCCACACAAGCTTAGCACCGAGCCAATGTGAGGGTTGGATATCTTGGTATGCGAGGGGCTCTAAGAGGCTGTTCTCGTGATATGCGGGGCTAGCAAAAAATGCCAGGGTTTGTCGTTCGTGTGGGATACCCTAGAAAATACATTGCCAAAGTTTCGCATTAGCATGCTGGAAAATTCTGCTCTCCATCGGGGCATTGTGATGCTTGCCTGTGTTCCAGCCTACAGGAAGATCCGGTTCGCATTTCCAGCACGTGTGGAGTTCGAGCTCTTGTGTAGAGGGCACTTAAGGTGGTGGCAAAACAACAAGACACCTTGTGGTGGATTGACACCGATTCGAAGCACTAGGACGGTGGGCAAAGAAATGAGAGTCCAATGGGAACGCAGGGACAGGCTCTAAAATGCTATATGGAAAGAGGAGCAATACCAATGCGAGTGGTGTACACTAGATGAGAGGGGGGGCCAGCAAAATAACTGGCCAGGGACGTTTATGTTACATTATTAAAACTAGTGATATTCAAAGCCAACGGGGACAAATACATTTAACAGAAAAAGAAACAAGAAGAAGTGGAGACGGGGTCAAAAGGGACGGCCGGAGGGCAGAGTCAAAGGGCGTCCGACGGGGGGAACCGGGGGGGACGGGCTGGGCCGGTGGAAGTCGTGTTCTTAATGATGAGGGGGTTGGAAGCTTCTGAGAAAGCTATTTGTTGGGTTATCTGGCGGATGAGGAATCTGGCTATGGCTCTTATGGCTATTATGGCTGTTATGGCTATTCCAGCTCATATTCCCCTTCCCCTCATAAACCCTCCTCACACCACAGTTGACCCCTTCGTCCTTTTCCCATCTTCTTCTTCATTAAGCTTTTGGCTATGGCGGATCGAGCTTCCAGCTCTCTGGCTATGGCGGATTGAGCTCCCTGGCTATGGCGGATTGAGCTTCCCCATCTCCTCACTCCTCTCCCCCTTTCCTCTCCCCCAAAATCCCACCTTTTCCCCTCCCCCCCTCCCCCCCGCTTCGCAGCTTCCCAGCACCTCACACGCTTCCTGACTATGGCGCTTGCCCGCCTCCTCCCCTGATCCTTCCTCGCTTTTGACCCCTTCTTCCCCACAGCCTTCCCTTTCCCTTCCCCCCCCCCCCTTTTCCCGTTGTCGCCGCCCTCCAGCTCCCCTTTTCCTGTCGCTTGCCTGGAGAGCTCCCTCCTGCATGGGTCACATTGCCTCCTTGACTTCGCTTTTACATCGCAGTACTAAATGGGTAACACTTGCATCACCTCGAGCTTGAACAAGAACGGATTCTTCTTTCCTGGCGCCCGGGACCCCAATTCCTATCGATTCTGGCGCTCTG
Source organism: Dipteris shenzhenensis (assembly GCF_047967505.1). Classification (NCBI taxonomy): domain Eukaryota; kingdom Viridiplantae; phylum Streptophyta; class Polypodiopsida; order Gleicheniales; family Dipteridaceae; genus Dipteris; species Dipteris shenzhenensis. The sequence continues at coordinate 50,839,689 of NC_141598.1, read as the reverse complement.
GTCCTGCTTCTCCAGGGCCCGAACCCCAGCCCGGGGACGACTTCACTGCCATCGAATTAGGCAACAACGAGGCGCAGGCGCAACAAACGCGCGCTGCCAAAAATTCGCAGACCCCAAATAAGCCTTCGAATCCTATAGTCGTTCACCCGCCTGTCGTTGCTCATCCTGATCCTCAAGCTATGCAACGATCTCAGGACTCGTTGTCATTTTCGGGTCAAAGTCTCACAGCTTCGGTCGTCGGCCGGCAGACCGAGAATCTCAAGGATCTCTACGTTTTAGGGAGGAAATTGGGACAGGGACAGTTTGGGACAACTTATCTATGCATCGAGAAGAGTACAGGGAAGGAGTACGCTTGCAAATCCATTGCGAAGCGCAAGCTGATTTCGCAAGAAGACGTTGATGACGTGAGGCGCGAGATTCATATTATGCATCACCTCTCAGGCCATCCCAATGTTGTGACCATCAAAGGAGCGTACGAGGATTCGACATCCGTTCATCTCGTCATGGAACTTTGTGCAGGAGGAGAGCTCTTCGATCGCATCATCCAGAGAGGACATTACAGTGAACGGAAGGCGGCTGAACTGACGAGGACAATCGTAGGGGTGGTCGAAGCGTGTCATTCACTAGGAGTCATGCATCGTGACTTGAAACCGGAGAATTTTCTTTTCTCCAACAAAAATGAGGAGTCCCCTCTCAAGACAACCGATTTTGGGCTGTCAGTGTTCTTCAGACCAGGTATGTTGAGAACGTATCATAGAAAATTTTCAAGGAGGCAGCTCACGGGTTCTTTTCTTTAGTTCTCATAATTTCCGGTCGATATGCTAGCGAACATCATGGACTTTGACTAATTGTCCTCGTGCTTAGCTCTCTCTCATTTTCTCCATACTGTACACCGTGTTGAAATTGTCTTTGGCTAAATGTACCCCCACTGAACAGGTGAAATTTTTCATGATGTCGTTGGTAGTCCTTACTATGTGGCTCCTGAAGTCCTGCATAAGCACTATGGGCCTGAGGCAGATGTTTGGAGTGCTGGAGTAATACTATACATCTTGCTCAGTGGAGTTCCTCCTTTCTGGGCAGGTGAGCTTGCTTATTCGTCCTCATTTGCAGAAAAAGATTGGGTGGGTTCACTATTATTGAGCTTATAGAAATGCAGAGGCAATGCTCAACTGTCTTTATATACTTCCGGATTACAATTTTTTGCTGCATTCGCTTATGGGTATTAGCACCTTAAATTTTCTTCCTTCAGAGTTTCAACTGGCCGTAAAGCATCCTAGCTGTTATTATTTTAGGCGAGTAGATAGCACCTCACAAAACACCTTAAGAATTTGTGTGACTGAATAAATTGTGTGATCAGTCAGCTTTACTCTTAGCAAACCAAGATCCAGCCATTTATCCTTTTGAAGGTTTTGGATTTTCTCGATTTTTTCTCTTCGATGTGCGTTGACTTCCCTCTTGTTTGTCTTCTTTACTTGTGCCATTTAATCCTGGCATTGTCTTTAATTTGTCTTGCACAATGTAGAACCCTTCAATTATATCCGCCATGCTACTGATTCCACATTCTTCCAATGTGATTCCTTGTTTTATTTGCCAACCAAGTTTTTTTAATAAAAAACAAAGCTTGCCACCGTACAAGTGGTCCTTATGACACCTTCCTGGGCTGTGGCGCTTCTCCAAGACTTTTTCTTCTATTAAAGAAGAGAAAATCCCTATCCAATGCTATGGGGAAAACCAGTTGGAAGTTGCACAAAGTATCAGTTTAAAATGTATAAAGTTTGTGGGCATGGACAATCTGCTTATTTATTGATGCAGTGGCTTGTGGATTTGAACCCCGATAGTAACTGACAATTCAACAAACCTCATCCGAGTCAATTATGTACCACTCCTCCCAAATTATTTTTTATTGTAAATGGTTCACCTGTATTAGCCTTCGTCATGACTCCCTATTTTGAGAGAGACGCAACTGATGAGGTTGGTGTAAATGGATGCTTATGGGTGGGGCTATGCATGCAAGTATATATTAATATACATGCATGTTCCCAGAATGATTTGACAAGCCAGCGAGTGTAGCTAGGGTCTATCTAGGGGAGGGGCAATTCCTCTGGTTGTAAGCTCCATTGGGTGGTCGTATAGGGTGGGCATATGCTGCGAGGTCATGTGTAGGGCCTAGTGCATGGACAGGTGTTAACAGCAATAAACCAAGGGCTGCAATGGAAAGCACAAAAGGTGCACAGCATGGGGGCTGTCCAAGGGCCACAACGGCAGCATGTAGGTAGTAGCATCTTGCCGCCTGCCTACATGGGGAGCACTTTTGTAACAGATAAGTCGATGTTTTGTGGTACATGTATGAGACATTTAAGCTGGCTTATTTTGCTTTGTATATTCCAGATCTCGGTGTTGTCTTCATCTATACTGGTGTGCACATGTTATGGGTGAGATCCGAGCATAGTGAGGATCCTTGGGAACCACATACTCGGCTGCAGGGGTAGTAGAGGTTTCCTGCCCTCATATCAGAGCCTGGGACGTTCTACTTAAGCATGCTATCCCAATACCAGGAAGGAAGGAGGCCCTCTGTTGATGGTTGCCAACTTCAGGATCAGTTAAGTGTGCCTTGGCAAGTTTGGCAGGGTGCTCAATTTCAATTTGTATTTCAAGCTTGCTGCCCAATTTTGGTGAGGCAGGCAAGTTAAGTGGATCTTGCTCTGATTTGTGAAGTTGAAGAAATGGTGCTCAACCTTGTCGCCAAGGTTAAAATGGCTGGAGCCCAATCAGCAGCATAGGGCCGTAAGGTGGATATGGGTGCGCTTGTGGTGCAACATACTTTTATGAGGATTTGTCACCAGCATGAGGTTCTCGGAGTGATCCAAGCTGCTCACTTTTTAGTAGATGGAGGATATGTTGAACAAAGGCAAAGATATTAGAGGACAAGGCCATTGTAGCATCTAGCAAGGGCAAGGGCAACATGGAAACTGCCATATGGGCAGATTAGGGGCTGTTCAGTGTCACCTCCCCATCTGTAAGCCCCCAAATGAGGAGATCGTGGGGGAGGGAGACCTAGAGCAAAAGATGCCCAGAGAAGAGAGAGAGGGGGCTGCCACTTGGGCAGCACCTCACGAGAAAAAGGCTGCAACAGATGGTGCGAACTACAGTGCAGATGGCGGGGCATCCAAGTGATGGAGCGGGCCTGCAAGTGGGCAGATCAGAGTGGCACAGCAGAGGCGGGACAGACCAGCACATGGGTCGGCCAGGAGAGAGGCTGGTTGGGCTGCTTTGAGGCAGGCAACCAGGCCTTATATAGGGCTGACCTAGGGGCTGGGCCCTTGCCTAGATTGGAGGGCCAAAAGCCGTAAAAGTGTGGGCCATAAAGGCCTAGTTTTGTGAGCCCTTAAAGGGCTGGACCAGCAGCAGACTGGTCGGCCAGTCTGCTCGGCCAGTATAAGGCTGGCTGGTCGGTTTTCTCAGCAGGCCTTAGGGCCTATATAAGGAGAGGCTCTTGGCCTCATTTCAACATCCAGCAACCAGCAGTTCCAGGGCAGAAAGGAGCAGCAGGAAGCCACCCTCTGGGCCTATATCCAGGAGGTGAGAGGGTGCTTGAAGGGCTGCAGACTTAGCCAGGAAGAGGCTGGACCTTGGCTGTCTTCTAGGGCAGCAAGGTGCTGATATCTTTGGACGGAAAGTCTACTTACGCTCGAGGTGGAGCACGCGGGCTCGAGTCTAGAGATAGCCAGCAGATAGGCGAAGAACCTTGTGGTAAGATCAGAGGACCACACCATTGGTGGGACTCTGGATCTATCTCTCTTGTATTGTGTGCATAGTTTTGGACGGAAATATATATTGGTTTCTCTATCTGGCCGGTTCATTGTCTATTGATGAGTCTGCACATCTATTGAATGCACATAAGTAAAGAAGTTTGTGATTCCACACTCACACGACACTGTGTGAGCTCCTGGGCATTACTATCAGTCTTCCACTGTGCGTACCCTCTGTTGGGTCATTTCTAACATGGTATCAGAGCCCAAGTAGGAGGCTCACAGGTGTGGGAGCTTGAAGGCAGGGACCTTGCTGAAGGACGACCCTGATTGAGAAGCTCTTGGGAATCGACTTCCACGACTGGAGGATTGTGCCCTTGCGAGAGAGGGTGACTCAGGTTCAGTCAGGTGCGTTCAAAGTTCTGGTCTACTGAAATTGAGATTGGTTGACTTTGCTGTGTGGTAAAAACAGCAGAGATGTCGACCTCTACAGCCTCTTCAGCCCTTGCTTTTCCTTCCTCCTTCCTCAGTTTTCTCTCTTTCACTATCCTTAACTTTGGAGAGTCTGGGAAACTAGACGGGACTAATTACCCGATCTGGAAAGTGAAGATCCGGAGTCATTTAGTGGCTCGGAAGTCGTGGAAGCTGACCACGGGAGTGGAGTCGAAGCCGGAAGACATGGTGGACAGGAAAGGGGAGATAGTCATGGCAGTAGACAGAGAGGAGCTCGAAGCTTGGGAAGACAGAGATGCCCATGCCCTGGCAATAATCATAGGGACTACGGCGGACTCCGTTCTTCCACATATCTAGCTGGCTGAGACGTCAGTAGAGGCGTGGGCCACCCTGAAGGATCTGTACGAGATGGACAACACCTCCCGGATTTAGCTTCTTCAGCATCAACCCTACAATCTTGATATGGAAGAAGGAGATATGGTACATAGCCATTTGACGAAGGTCAAGGTGGTGAGGGATCAGCTGGTAGCAGTTGGTCATAAGACAGACTCATGCCATTTGGCCTTGATGGTACTGAGGAGACTGCCTCGGAGATTCAAGAGCTTTGTTACGGCTGTGACAGTAGGACAGAGGACCAAACCGCTGACGGTTGAGGAGTTGGGTCCATTACTACTACAGGAGGAAGCTCGGGAGAAGCTCTACAACGAGGACAAAGATGACAAGGCGATGCTGGCGAAGGATTCTGCAAGCAAAGGAAAGGGCAAGCCTAACGGTGGCAAGTCCAAGAAAGACGACTCTGACGACAAGGGGACTTCTAAGAGGAAGAAGCAGAAGAAGTGCTTCTATTGTGATACGCCAGGACATTTTGCAAAGGACTGCGGAAAGAAAAAGGCGGATCAGAAAAACAAAAAGGAGTCTGACTCAGATTCAGAGGGAGAGGCCAAAGCAAATGTGGTAATCAAAGAGTTGTCCGTGGTGACATCACCGAGTGTTACCGAGGTCAGATATGTTGATCCAGAAATCACAGTGAGGATGTCTGGCATAGAGATGTGGGCGAGGAGGAGTCAGATGCCTTTGTGAAGGTGAAGGACAGCATGGAGCGCTTGGTACCTTCCAGGTGCGTGGCTGTTGACACTAACACGAGGGTGGATTCCATGGAAGGCCCTGTGGGCTCATGGTTAGATGGACGCTGGAGTTTAGAAGGGAACAATACAGGTTTACACAGGCGCTTGGTGGGTGCCTCAATGAGAGTTTGCTTTCAGGGCAAACATTCAGGTAGTACAACAGTGTGGTATGTACTTGATATTTTGCATTTGAGTCTTTATAGCATGCTGTGGAGAGGCTCTGCTCTTCATTTGTCTCAGGTGATACGAGATTGGAAGAAATTGGCCTTCTTCGAAGGCAGAAGGGGAAATATTGGTGCTTCTTCAAATCTCGGACGTAGATTGCTAGAAGGTGATGGACAAAGAGTACTGAAGCCAGAAGAGTACCTGCTTGAGAACTCAGCGAGAGTTCATGACCAGGTTATCTGGAAATATTCATTGGTTGCAGACCTTGCCAATCATGATGGCTTGATTGCTCGAGTTCGAAGGTAGGAACGTGACTGAAGAAGGTGGTGCCAGGAGGTGCTACCAAAGATGGACCTGTGTACCAGGATGGTGTGCGGAAGCGGAACCGGACCAGGTGGAGCAGGAGCCACTGGATGAAAAGCCAGGAAAAGATTTCGACATTGAAGAGTTCCAAAGGACTACGACCAGGGAGTTACTGGAGCATCGTCATCGATGTGTTGGCATTGGGCTGAGATGTTTCGGTGAGAGGGGGTGTTGGAAAGGTCACCTCCCCATCTGTAAGCCCCCAAATGAGGAGAGCGTGGGGGAGGGAGACCTAGGGCAAAAGATGCCCAGAGAAGAGAGAGAGAGGGGGCTGCCACATGGGCAGCACCTCACAAGAGAAGAAGGCTGCAACAGATGGCGCGAACTATAGTGCAGATGGCGGGGCATCCAAGTGATGTAGCCGGTCTGCAAGTGGGGACCTTGCCAATCATGATGGCTGGACTGCTCGAGTTCGAAGGTAGGAACATGACTGAAGGAGGTGGTGCCTGGAGGTGCTACCAAAGATGGACCTGTGTACCAGGATGGTGTGCAGGAAGCGGAACCGGACCAGGTGGAGCAGGAGCCACTGGATGAAAAGCCAGGAAAAGATTTCGACATCGAAGAGTTCCAAAGGACTACGACCAGGGAGTTACTGGAGCATCGTCATCGATGTGTTGGCATTGGGCCGAGATGTTTCGGTGAGAGGGGGTGTTGGAAAGGTCACCTCCCCATCTGTAAGCCCCCAAATGAGGAGAGCGTGGGGGAGGGAGACCTAGGGCAAAAGATGCTAGAGAAGAGAGAGAGAGGGGGCTGCCACATGGGCAGCACCTCACAAGAGAAGAAGGCTGCAACAGATGGCGCGAACTATAGTGCAGATGGCGGGGCATCCAAGTGATGTAGCCGGTCTGCAAGTGGGCAGATCAGAGTGGCGCAGCAGAGGCGGGACAGACCAGCACATGGGTCGGCCAGGAGAGAGGCTGGTTGGGCTGCTTTGAGGCAGCCAACCAGGCTTTATATAGGGCTGACCTAGGGGCTGGGCCCTTGCCTAGATTGGAGGGCCAAAAGCCGTAAAAGTGTGGGCCATAAAGGCCTAGTTTTGTGAGTCCTTAAAGGGCTGGACCAGCAGCAGACTGGTCGGCCAGTATAAGGCTGGCTGGTCGGTTTTCTCAGCAGGCCTTAGGGCCTATATAAGGAGAGGCTCTTGGCCTCATTTCAACATCCAGCAACCAGCAGTTCCAGGGCAGAAAGGAGCAGCAGGAAGCCACCCTCTGGGCCTATATCCAGGAGGTGAGAGGGTGCTTGAAGGGCTGCTGACTTAGCTAGGAAGAGGCTGGACCTTGGCTGTCTTCCAGGGCAGCAAGTTGCTGAGATCTTTGGATGGAAAGTCTAGTTACGCTCGAGGTGGAGCACGCGGGCTCGAGTCTAGAGATAGCCAGCAGATAGGAGAAGGACCTTGTGGTAAGATCAGAGGACCACACCATTGGTGGGACTCTGGATCAATCTCTCTTGTATTGTGTCCATAGTTTTGGACGGAAATATATATTTTGGTGGTTTCTCTATCTGGCCGGTTCATTGTCTATTGATGTGAGGATTTGTCACCAGCATGAGGTTCTCGGAGTGATCCAAGCTGCTCACTTTTTAGTAGATGGAGGATATGTTGAACAAAGGCAAAGATATTAGAGGACAAGGCCATTGTAGCATCTAGCAAGGGCAAGGGCAACATGGAAACTGCCATATGGGCAGATTAGGGGTTGTCCAGTGTCATTAGCCATCTAGAGGTAAGAGGGTGGCATCTGCCATAGAAGCTGCCATATGGGCAGATTAGGGGATGTCATCAGCCACCTCCATGATTGCTTGATACTTGTGCTCAGTGTCAGAAGAAACGTTTCTAGATTTTTACAGGGTTTCGTCTAGAAACGCCTAAAAATACTATATGTTATAGAAGTTATATATACTTCATAAATAATTGTCTTCAGATTCTCTGTCTCTCTCTCAAAAGAGCTCTCAGATATCCATATTGTGCACACAATGCACACACACATTACACAGTTGAAAGAGTAAAAAGATGCGCTGCGCAGCCTATAGATTGAGGTTTACAAAGACATAGATCTTACAGTTTACAAATTACTATTAACTAATTAGTTGCAAGTGCATATGGCTGCTAGCATATGCCATGGCCCATGGCCCATAGTTCAAACAATAAACTTTTAACTTCATAATTCAAATTTCAGAATCAAATTTCAAGATTCAAGATTGAAGATTAAAAATATGACAAATGTATTATGCATTACTGTTTACATCATACATGTAACATGCCATAATGATATACTGGTAACTGTATCCATAATCAAAGCCTGTCGCCTGCAAGCCAGCTGGTAACAACTACACAGTACACTCTAGTCTCAACTCTCTAGAGCTAGGGACCGCTGCCCTCTCCAATATCTACTGCCTCATCACTATCATCATTAGCACTGGAATCAGCAGATGGATCTGCATCCTCTGTGGAGGAAGAGGAAGTGTCACCCTCGAACCAAGCATTGGCTCGCAATTGATCTGAGTCCTCTGAGTCCGCACTGTCTACCAATGCCACCTCCTCCTCCTCTGGCTCATCTCTACCTCAACGTCCTCAGGATGACGATGGAAGAAGAGATACCTGCGATCCTCCTCGTGAGGCTCATGCTCGACGTTGATAACCACGAATCTGAGGTGTCCCTGTATCCTATGCAACAGCAGCAGCACGTACTCATGGTGCATGAGCTCGAGCCATCGAATGTGTTTGACGTCGGAATCGAAGCATATCCTGTTGCAAGAACTCGTAAGCATTGTCATTCTCTCGACTGTGCTGGATGATGGACATGTCGACAGGTTTTAGCTTGATCTTGTCAGGATTGACTTGCTTGGGCTTCCACTCGATGCCACCGGTACCGTTTGTAGACTTGTACTTCTCAAGCAGACGTAGGTTGGCATTGACATATACCAACCTATTGAGCTGCTCCACGCTCAACCTGACATAGTTTACAAAGCATAAAGAAGTCAATTCTCACGACTTAAGAATTGTTTTTGAAAATGTTACAAGCTTGATGCTATAGCCTATAAATAAGAACTATAAGAAGTTAGAACGAACTTGTTTCTCTTCCTGGTGTGTATGTCTGCACATATGTTCCATATCCTCTCAGCTGGACCTGATGTGCAATCTTGCGAGAGGATGCAGAGAGCTAAGTTCTGCAATGAGGGATTCAAAATCCCAAATTTCTCCCACCAAGTAAGAGCCAACACCCTGTTGTCTCTTTCCTTGGCAATTGCACGGGAGAAATGACCCATGTCATTGCAGAACGCCACTATGTCCTCTTCAATGCTATTGCAACAATATAAATAATTAGATAAATCATAAATCATAAATGATAATACAAAGCACTTAGTGGTGAGTAGGCTGCAAACTTGTACGCCATGCTACCTCACCTATTCTGGACTGATGAGTCGCATACTTTCTCCAAGTATTGGGTCCATCCGTTCACAAGCACTCGATCATTCCATTTAGCAGGCTCCTTCCACAAGGGATGGAGCATATGTGCAACAGTGTGGATTGGCCTATGAAACCAATCCCATCTCTTCCTCCAAATTCCTAATATGTCATCCTTTCGGAAAATTTACCAAAAGGAATCAAGTTAGAGGCTAGAGCTAGGAGAACTGAGTATTAAACTTACAAGTTTCAACTTATATGTACCTGCTCTAGTTGAGGATCTCAATAGGACAATCCTCTGTTGCTTTTCGAAGCTTCAGCATGAACTCGTATAGCAAGCCCATAGTACAACCCTCATGGTCAAAGAGTCGAAGCACAAAGTACAAGGGCTCTATGGACATCTGAATGCAAAGGGCTTCCTGCCAAAACTGATTGTTGAAGTCAATCCCCTCGACATTCTATCGAGCAAGCAATCTCGAGTCACTCCAATCCGGCCAATCTGAACTGGTCATCATGGGACGAAGGCTCTCTTTGGTCTTAACCAGCCTACGAATGATAAATTTAAACAATGAATAGTTTGAGGAATTGATTCTTGAATGATGAAAATTGAACCATGATTCATGAATCATACCTGCTAAGAACCAGGAAGATGTAGCCAAAGCGTGTCTTCGAGGGTCTCACAAGCTCCCACTTACACTCCCTTCTGAATAGGGCCAGTGCATGTGGCTTACGAGTGATATAAGTCACTAGCTGCGTTGCTTTTTCGACCACACTCGACACCCAAGGCGGCTTTCCAATATCCTCTATCATCAAATCAAGAGTGTGTGAGGCACAAGGTGTCCATACTATCTTGGGATACTTCTCCTCAAGAAGACTTCCCATTCTCTTGCAGTTGGAGCCATTATTGGTGATGACTTGCACTACATTGTCCTCACCAATCTCCTTGATGACTGCCTCAATATGACTCCATATCCACTCTCTGGTGATGTAAAGGCCGGCATGTGAGGCATCAACCACTCTCAAGAATATGCTTCCCACACAACTAGTGACCAAGATATTAATCATATGTCTCCTCTTCGTGTCACTCCATCCATCAGAGACTATGGTGCATCCATACCGACTCCAAGCTTCCTTGAGTCCCTCCATGTCTTTCTTAATTAATCCCACCCGCTTCTTCAAACGTGTGGTGTGGAGAGTCTCAGAACTAGCAGGTGTAAGGGATGATGCTCTTGCTCTACCAGCAGCTGCAAGTGCATGATAAAACTTCTTATAGGCAGGAGTCCTTGCAACATTGAAGGGAATATTGCAAGCGTAGAAAAACTGCTCCTCTGCGATTGCAGCCTCTTGCTTCAGGCATGGTGCCCAAGCAGCCTGTATAGGAGTAACTCTCGGAGTGAGTTGTTGGACCACGCGGCCTCTTGGCAGGAGGCCGTGGAGGAGCTGATGGCATAGCGGACAGCCCAACTGATACGGATGCCGATGGAGTGGTGCCATGTAGAGGCCGAGTAGAGGCACTCCCATGCACTTGTGATGTCGATGTAGATGGAGTATACCCATGCACCTCCTGCTGTGAGTGAGAACACTCCACATTCCCGGCATCTGACTGGGATGATGTGAGAGTGACGGTTGCCTCTATGCCCAACTTCTGCTGCTCAACCAACACATTAGCTTGAAGAACTTGATCTGTGATCATTCATCTCAGCAAATATCTCCATATGTCAAGAAGATACCCTCTGGAATGGCATGGCAAGCACTCTTACCCTGGCCTCTAATCCATAAAAAATGTGCTCGAACGAGGGGCAAGGGGCAGATCCCGTCAAAGTGTCACCACAAAACTTGCATACTGACCTCCTCGTGCCAGATGTGCCATATCTCTTTCTCGGTCTACCGGCACGTCTTGAGGCCATGGTATGGGAGTAGAGTAGATTGTAGAGGTTAGACGGCAGAGGGTAGACTCTAGACTCTAGAGTAGAGGGTAGAGTAGAGGCTAGAGGAGAGTAGAGGGTAGAGTAGAGTAGAGTAGAGTGTAGGGTAGAGTAGAGTGTAGAGGGTAGAGTAGAGTAGAGGGTAGAGACTAGAGTAGAGGGTAGAGTAGAGTAGAGGGTAGAGTAGAGGAGAGTAGAGGGTAGAGTAGAGGGTAGAGTAGATGGTAGGCACTAGGAGCAAGGCAAACAATGGAGCGGCCGGGAGAGGAGCCAAAAAATAGAAATGGCGGCCAAATTCGGCCCTAAACCCATTGCGGCGAAATTTTTGACAGCGAGGCGTTTCGCCCTAAATGGTCGTTTCGGGCGTTTCTAAGAAACGTTTTTGCTAGAAACGTTTCTTCGCGTTTCGGTGCCTCGAAACCCTTTTTTTGGTGACACTGCCTGTGCTTTGCTACCCTGTTTTGTTAAGATGTTAGTGCTATCATCAATTTATGCTTGATGCTGTTCTTCTTTTTGAGATGAATCCTCCCTCTCGGTATGTTCTGAAAGTTATTTCTTCCACTTTAGGTCTCCATGTTTGAATTTCTCAAGAGCTTTCGACTTCTTGGGCAAACAGTTGACTCAAGTCATTCTATTGAAATTGGGTTCCCCCTCCCCAAAGAAGATGTTTCATTAATGCTTGAAAAAGCAACAGACAAATCAGCAACCCGATAGGCATATTTTTATGTGTGAGAGCATATTTTTATACTATGGTCTACACCCACTGTTGGGCGCTGATGACGTCAGTGGGGGGATGTCATAGTAGCTAGTCCCTGCTATGCGTGATGGAGTTTATGGTTTTCAACCTTATGAGTGACTTATCATGAGATTGAAACTGCACTATGTTGTGTTTTTAGAGGATGAGTTTGGGAATGTTCCTGGATTCATATAGGTATATATAAATCAGCAATCCGATAGGCACCAGCGGCGAGATCAGGGGGGAAAGAGAAACAAACTAGTTGTTAGAGAAACCAGCTTCTTTTCAGAGAAGCTCTAGAATAGGGGCTAACAACCAAGGTGGAGATCTATACATCCAACAATTATCTTGCGGTGATAATATTAAAGATACATGCAGGCCAAATTGCAACGGGCAACCCATATGTCCCAAGCAGTGATGTTGGGCAGCATCTCCCAGACACTATCTTCCGACGAAGGTAAAGGGCACATGCGGGAAGGGGGGTGTTGCATCATGTGCCTCTAACATGAAAACTCGTTGGCCCTGGATCCTGTAGGCTAGAGAGGCTGGGTCAATGGAAAGGCACAACCCCCCTCCGTCAGCCCCACATCCATTCCCCAAGTGAAGTCTCTCTACATGTTGGCCACAAAACAGAAGGTTCCAATCCATGTCTAAGATAGAAGTAGAATCTTCCAGTAAATATGTGGTCAGTTGGGAGAAGTGCCAAGGCAACATTGGTTGGTTATGGGCTAGTTAATATTAGACCAAGTGGCAGGAAGAGATATACAGTATGTGATGGGTATTCCGGGTATTTTCAGATTGGGATTGCAGAGGAGGACTAATTGAAAACTACTTTTATAACACCCTGGGGTACTCATGCATATAGAGTTTTGATATTTGGATTGGTGAATGCTCCTGCTACTTTTCAGCAGTTTATGAATGAAGTGTTTGAGCCATACTTGGGCAAGTTCATACAGGTGTATATAGATGACTTTTGCATTTTCAGCTCAAAGAGAGATTGTTTGGAAAAGACCCGTCTGGCATTACAAAGGATAGATGATGCACAGGGCAACCTCAACCCAGCTAAGTTTCACATTGCAGAGGATAGAGTAAAGTTATTGGGACATGTGGTCTCGCAAAATGGAATTGAGATGGATTCTGAAAAAGTGACTGCCATTGATGATATACCTGTACCAACAAAGACAGCCCGTCAATTAAAAACATTTGTGCAAAAAGTTACTTATTATGGGAGTTAGCACAAAAGCTCCATCCTTTGCATCAGTTGGCAGGAAAGCAGGCTGCTTTTGAATGGACAGATCAGGCTCAAAAAGCCTTTGATGAAGTGAAGATGATGCTCAAGGAAGGGCCGGTGCTTATGCCCCCTGATTGGGATAAAATTTTCTTTGTTGGTCTAAGCTGTACCGAAAATGCATTGGCTGCAATTTTGTTGCAGAAAGGAGAGAACGGCTTTATGCAGCCAATTTTCTATGCCAGTTGATGTTTGATGGATGCAGAAGGAAGGTATTCAGAAGTGGAAAAACAAGGGTTATCAATGATGTATGCAGTCCGGAAATTCAGATCATACTTGCTTCCTAAGCCCTTTGTTTTCCTTGTGGATTCAGTGATCATGGCTTATTTGGTTAAGAAGTCAAATTCCACTAGGAAATTTTTTAAATGGTTGGCTGAATGGCAGGAGTTTCACTTCACCTTTTTGACAGAGCATTCCACTCGGGCCACTTTGGCTGATATGCTCATAGGGGGGGGAGTAGCAGAAGAAATAGAAGATCAAGTTAAAAAGAATGGCAAGAAACAAACAAAGGATCAACTTTCACAACCAATCCAAGAAGAAATAGAGTCAATGTATACCTTGCATTTTGATGGAGCCTTCCAAAGGAAGGCAGGAAGAGGAAGTATTGGAATATGTTTGTGTAATCCTGCAGGAAAAGAAATTGTTGCTGATGGCAAAGATATTAAATATTTGAAGTCAAACAATCAGGCTGAATATGCAGCCTTGATTTACAGTTTGAAATGCAGCCAAGAAAGAGCAATCAAAAGGTTAATCGTGTATGGAGATTCTCCGTTGGTTATATCTCAAATGCAAGAAATGTGGCAAGTGCGTAATGAGGCTCTCAAACCCTTGCAAAAAGAAGCTGAGGGTTTATGTAAAGATTTGGGAGTGAAATCGTTTGTGCACATAACAAGGCAACAAAATGCTCGGGCTGATGCTTTAGCCCAGGAAGCGTTGGAGCCATCAGCATGTGTCTTACTTCTTGATGCAGGATTAGAAGATCTGCAGGATGCTTATAATTATTTGCCGGAGGGAAAGATTCCCGAAGACATGTCAAAGGATTCTAAAAAGAAGCTACTGAGGAAGGCCGAACCTTACACTTTGCTGGGGGATGTTTTATATAAAATGGGAAAGGATAGAGTCTTGCGTAGAGTGGTTGGAACCACAGAAGCTCAACGTGTAATGGAAGCTTGTCATGAGGATGTTTGTGGGGTTCACTTTGCTCATGAGAGTACAGCAAGGAAAGTATTAGCTGCAGGCTATTTTTGGCCTACTTTGCATAAGGACATCCAAGCATGGTGTACTACTTGTCATACTTGTCGAGCTTTTGGAAGAAGGGAACTAAAAAGGGGCCCACTTCACCCCATCCAAGCTTTGGAGCCTTTTGAAAATGGGGGCTGGATTTTGTGGGGCCTCTTCCTAGTTCTCGCCATGGAAAGTACTATATCTTAGTTGCAACTGATTATGTCATGAGATGGGCAGAGGCAAAGGCTGTCATAAAGTGTGATGCCAAGTCTGTAGCTGTTTTCCTCATACATAATATTTGTGCTCGCTTTGGATGCCCTCTAGAAATTCTTATAGATCATGGACCAGACTTCAGGAAGGATGTACTGCAAATTTTATTATCTAAGCTATCTGTGAAGCACAGATTCTCTCCTACTCAATGCAGTGGTAGAGTGGAAAAAACCAATGGTATTTTGTGTAATATGATAGCTAAAATGATTCAAAATACTCGATTGGAGTGGGAAAAATGGCTGCCCTTTGCCTTATGGGCTTACCGTACTACACAAAAAGTAGCTACAGGTTTTACTCCTTTTCATTTAGTGTACAGGTCAGAAGCAGTCCTCATTAGTGTACAGGTCAGAAGCAGTCCTTCCGACTGAACTGGAACTACTCTGAGGATAGTAGCAGAATATGATTTGGATGAAACAAGGCAAATGTAGCCAATATTATTTGCTTTGGAAAAGTTGGATGAGCAAAGGCAGGAAGCAATGCTTACTGATGACGCTCAGCAAAGAGCTATGAAGGCCAGGTTGGATGATCAGTTAAAATCTGAAGTTTTCACAGGAGGGAGTTTAGTCTTGAAGTATGATGACCGGTTGGATCATCGGTTAGACAAAAAGTTTTTGGTAAGATGGGAAGGACCTTTTTTTGTCACAAAAGTTTATGCCAATGGTACTTATGATTTGCAAGAGTTGGATGGAAGTATGCCTGTGGAACATGTGAATGGTTTCTGCCTTAAAAGATTTAAGGTGAGGCAAGATATCTGACAATGCTGAAATGTGAGTCTTCAGCTAACTTTGGAGGACTTATGCAGTCTTGTGAGTTGCTGGTTTTGTTCTTGGCTGCCAAATCTGTGTATATTCTTGGCAGCCAAGAGGGGGAAATTTTATATGAAAACTGTCTTTTGCAAAAGTCTGAAAATAGGTAGCTCATGTAACCCCCTCCGTAATGGAGTCCAGAGGGAGGTGGGGTGTAGAAAGAGCTTTCAAATGCAACTGTTCCCATGCAAATCGGGTAAAGGCTCGTGGAGATATGCAATTAAATGTAAATGTGTTGGGCCAAACACCCATGTAGGGGGGGGGGGGGGGGGGGGCGTAGAGTGATTAGCACAAATATAGGGGTGATGTGTCAGTGTTGACTTCTGGTCAACTTTGAGAGTTCCAGAGAGTCGAAGATAAGGAGTTTCTATACTTGGAATTTTTGGGGGGCTACGCCTGAGGAGTGAGGATCTGTTTTAAAAAAAGGAGAGCTCTTCTGTGGAGTGAAATAAAAAAAAGGCGTTGGCTTTCTGGTTTTCGATCATTTATCCCCTCCTTCACCCTTGCTTTCATGAACACCCAAAAACAAAAAATCGTCTCACACTAGCTGTTCACAATTTAGATAATTGCTATAAATTGAGTCTCCTCACGCCGGTCTGTACTATCACATGAATACTAAAGTGGATGTGTCATGTATCTTTAAGCATCTTAAGATGACCACATTTACCTTTAGGCGCTGCTGCGAAAGTAGGATGCCATAGCTTTAGTCTGATGGATTCAAGTTTTGTGAGTGCTCATTGATTGAATGCCACACTTGGGGATTATAATCATAATGCTAAGATTGGGAATCCTATGTGCTTTTTTAATGCCTTGAAATTT
The DNA here is from genome assembly GCF_047967505.1 of Dipteris shenzhenensis. NCBI lineage: Eukaryota > Viridiplantae > Streptophyta > Polypodiopsida > Gleicheniales > Dipteridaceae > Dipteris > Dipteris shenzhenensis. The sequence continues at coordinate 50,823,367 of NC_141598.1, read as the reverse complement.
TTCTTTTGGTCAGAGACGGAGCATCAGATCTTTGAACAAGTTCTTAAGGGAGATTTGGACTTTGAATCAGATCCATGGCCTGTTATCTCAGAGAGTGCAAAAGACCTGATCAGGAGGATGCTTATTAGAAACCCTGAGAAGAGATATACGGCCCATCAAGTTCTATGTAAGCATGGTTTCTATTTTATAATCCATTTCCTCATCCTCGTCCTATTCCTTCTCCTCCCCCCCCCCCCCCCCGGGTCCCCGTGTGTCCTTGTCTCATTCCTTCTCATTTTTCTCTGCTTCCCTTCCCCCTCCGCCGTCCCCGTGCGTCGTCCTTGTCTCGTTCCTTCTCGTTTTTCTCCTCTCTCCCTCCCTCCCCTTTTCTCTCAGCACCCCCCCTCCCTTGTCCTTCCCTTTTGACTTCTGAAAGCTACCTTTGCAGCCTTTTTGTAAAGCTGGATCCTTGAAGGCAAACTAAGGGGTGTTAATACCTTGCCAGGTCATCCTTGGATTAGAGAAGAGGGTGTGGCTCCAGACAGGCCTATAGACTCAGCAGTACTCTCTAGAATGAAGCAGTTCACGGCAATGAACAAGATGAAGAAGATTGCTTTGAGGGTCTCTTATTACCTTTTTTTTTGTTAATTTTCAGATTGCTGTTCCTTTTTGTGTTGGTATTGGGGTTCTCTTTCGTATATTCTTGATTTGTCATACATGCTACTTTTAACTCTTACAAAAGTATAAATAGAATTTTGTTTTCTTTGCAAGGATTGGTCTGGTGTTCATATTATTTCCCCTGGAAGTGCAGGTCATAGCTGAGAGACTATCAGAAGAGGAGATTGCTGGATTGAAAGAGATGTTCAAAATGATTGACACTGATAACAGTGGTGCAATTACATTTGATGAGCTGAAAAATGGTTTAAGAAGACTTGGTTCTGTTCTTAGGGATACCGAAATCCAAGCCCTCATGGAAGCTGTGAGTAAAAAATTCTGATTTTTTTAAAGTTTTCTGAGGTGTGTTGGCTTGTCTTTCCTTCTCGTTTGTGCAAGGAGAAGATTATGATGTGGGGAACCTTTCCTTTTGCAGGCTGATGTGGACAATAGTGGCACTATAGACTATAAAGAATTTATTGCAGCAACACTTAATCTTAACAAGATAGAGCGTGAGGAGAATCTGTTTGCTGCATTTTCATATTTTGACAAGGATGGTAGTGGGTATATCACGGTGGATGAAGTACAGCAAGCCTGCCTGGAACACAATATGGGTGATGTGCGCATTGATGAGATGATACGTGAAGTGGATCAAGACAATGTAAGTCAATCTGGAACTCTCATTAGGTTAAATTCTTCAAGCTTACATTGAGGTGTAAATCGTGTACACAGATCTAATGGTTTTTTTCAGTTATATAAAAATGCCGCATTTTCTTCTTGCAGGATGGTCGCATTGATTACAATGAATTTGTTACCATGATGCGAAAAGGTAATGGTGGGCTGGGGAGGAGGACCATGCGTAATAGCTTGAATGCGAGCTTGAGGGATGGAGGTTTAAGGGATGCCTTGATGATTGGCTAATTTCTGTCAGCGGAAATTAAATCAAGTTGTTGTGGAGCTGAAGGTAGCATATCACCGTGCTCTCATTCCATGCTTGTGAGATCAATATTCAATTTTGTTTGAATTGAGAGATATTTTCTCCAAATTCGCATGCAACAAATGCAGTGCAAAAAGCAATACAAAGCATGGTACACATGCTTTTGTGCTGCACAAAACCTTGTATGTGGTCTATATATGCCATCTCATTTCATCATACTTTTTTAAGTGCATGAATCCCTGAGCCATAAATTTACAGCAAGCATGAATGAGAGTGCGTAGTCAACAGTCAGCACGCTTGCAGTTGGATGAGCATATAAAATCTGGATCATACTTGAAGTCTCTCCTTAATATTTTGCATAGATTCACATGCTTTCCTTGATTGCTTTTGCAGATGCAATCTCTGTATTGCTAGTCGGAAAATTTTACCTCTGGAGCATTAGCTATCTTTGTCAAATCTGGACTGGTATATTTAAACAACCAATCAATGCTTCTTGATTAATGTAACAGGGAAAATCTATCATACATATCAGAGTCAACAATGCACATTGAGAGTAAACACAGGTTGAAAGACATTTTTGGAGCAAAGGCAGCTGAGGTTTATTTACTGTATGTACAAACTTTGATCACACTTCACGGTGCACGGTTGAAAATGCGAACTTAGATTGTGGTAAAGTCAAAATTAGGGAGTCCCTCTTAGCACCTCCACTACTGTTGTGGATATGGTTCTACATGTCTCCGATTGAAAGCAGCACTGCTGCACTATCCACCATAGAAAGCCCATCCACCGTAGAAAGCCCTAACAAGGTTTGTGCATCTCCCATATATCATTCTGTGTCAAAGAATATCGTTTCCTTTTCTTTGGCATTGGATGGGATTAACAAGGTTTGCTACAAAATGACATACTAACCTAGGGCACAGCTCAGTACAAAAGACATTACATGTAGGTAGGGTGTCTCCTTTATGGAAGCAACCTATTAAGACCAAGTATTAGCCAGCTCTAGTTGTGTGAACCTACTCAAGAACATGATATATACGAGATCTCAAGTAAGCTAGATAGTGCTCACTACAAGAACGTGAGACATAGTATAGACACAGTAAGGAAGATCCTTGAGGGTGGTAGTGATTATTTCTCAATTCATCCTTATCACCTACTAAATGGATGTGGCAGGATTTGCAAGTTAGAATAAGCATCGAATACGAAGTTTTGTAGGACTTAGCACCATGAAAAGTAGAAGCATGTTGTTGCATGATATAGTAGCAATCTACTAGTTAGATCTTTGTCAATCTAACCTTTCTACTACATGCTCTAAGTTCTGAGGACTACATGATGCACTTGCTAGCAAACAAATAGTGAAACTAGTGGTTGCACATATATCTGTATAGTATATAGCTTGTCTATAATTGGGGGGACTGCATAGATGTTTACAATGTTACATCGGTTCTTTTCTTCGATTAATATTTCGAGTGAAGGATCCATTGGATTGAAGAAACACTTGATATGCATGTGGAGTGCTTACGGGGTTTGTTTTCAAGGGAGGTTAGGAAATAGTGATATAATTTCCATTGCACACTAGCATTTGTATTTAGACATTCTCCCACATGCATAACCAACACTAGGAGATCCACCTCTCTTCATGCTCGCCTTAGAGAAATCATATCCCTTGGCCTCTAGACCTTTCCTCTTTTTCATCTTTACACCAAACCTATAACCACTTCCTTTTCCCCCATGGGAACACAATTTTGCATAACATGTTTAATTATAGAACTCAACCTCCAGTTAAACTGCTTGACGTGAAACGAGTCACATCGTAACATTGTCTCCCTTTGGATTGCATAGGAGCAAAGGTAAATTAACACCACCTCGGCACAGCCTCTTGCACCAGTGTCACTAAAACCAAAAGTAGCCCCAAATAACAAAGAAATAAAATTTCACCTAACGTATTGCAGAGTACATAGTGCATGCGTAAATGAGCTCAACCTCCCAAGCAAGCCCATTAACCTATATCAAAGACAAGTGTGCAAAATTTCCATCCATTGTAAAGGAACTCCTCCAAAAAATCAAGGCCACATGAGCCCCATCCCCACCATAAAAGGATAGTAGAAATGTTAAGGCTCGAACAAGAAGCCTATGATGTAGTGCAACAATCCACGCCACACAATGCCTTCTCCAACATGGCCAAGACGTAGGCGTAAAGGCATTCCAACAACTAAAAGGAGGTGGTGTTGGAATCACACTCACCCCCATGCCTAGACATCACATAACTCCATGATCATCAGGCATCACACTCCGACTCATCTCCACATAAGCACTCCACAAATATAGATTCCTTAGACTAGCCCCTAACCCATGATCTCTATGTGAAGACCTCATTCTTGCAAGCTACAATACTCTTAGACACATCATCCTCATCAATAAAATCCAAGAGTAAACAAGCATCCTCCCATTTGAAGAATGCTCATAGAAGAGACCTACAAGGCACCCACCATAGGCATATCATTAGATTGATTGCTATGCATTGTCCTCAATGAAAGGTTCACCTCCACTCACATTTTTGGTTTAAATATATGAGACTTCAACCTCCTCAACTAGTGTGCACTCCTAGACACTGACCATCTCCTTCAATTCCTTATATCATCAACCTCCTTTTCCTCCAACATAGCCATTTCCTATTTAAGCATAGAAATGAAAGCCTCTTGCATTGAAAGTGAGCTTTGAATCTTGTAGGATGAGTGCTTCGGATGATGTAGATGTGGTGGAGATGGGAGGTACTTCCCTTATACTGCCTACTGTATTCATAGTGTTTGCAAGATCTGTGGTGTTAGTTTCTCAGTCGAGTGCATGCTCATTAGTGTAAGATCATACTCTTGAATTTTGGTCGCTCTAGGTGCTTCATTACTTCATTTGAGAGTTGTTCTATTGTTTCACGAACGTTGGTGGAGTAGTTTGCGTGGAATTGCTGTTGTTTTTGGACCTCTAGCTGCTTGGAAGCTGTGTTCATTTGCTTTGGTTTCTCATTTGGAGCTTCCTTCATTGTGGCTCTCATTGTTTTGTTGTAGTGGCTAACAGAGTAGTTTAATATAGTTGCAAAATAAAGAGCCTGAAGTTTTTTACAGAACTAGTGACGCCACTCTTATTGGAACTTGAAAGGAGTGAGAAATATGTCTCCACCACTTATACTCCTATCACCAATAGTTTCTAACCACAACATTGGGAAATCCAAGCCTCCTTGTTGAGACCCAATTTCTTCATATCAATTTATAGAGTCCACTTTCTTTCCAGATTAGTAAGCCACCTTTTACTATTTTTTGGTTACCCTCAGTAGTTCTAGTCTCTTAATCTCACCAATTTAGTCCATTTTCTTTTGATTCCTAACACCCACCCCAAGATATGTGAAACATGGTGTTTAAATGTGGTGGCAAGGAGTAGACTTAATGTTCCAGCATGCTAGGTTTGAAAATCCAAAGCAATGTATTTGGAAAACATTATACGAGATATGGTGAGAGAATCATGCACTTTATCACTTTTCTTCTTTGTCCCTCTCGCTTTCTCTCTCTTTCTCTCTCTCCCTCTATTTGTCTTTCCTTGCCTTTTGTTAGTTATAGACACAAGTTAGTTTCTGTCTCTGTTTCTCTGTGTCTCTCTGTTACTCTTACACTTGCTTTGTCTTTCTGTATATTCACTATACAATATGAGGTCATGAATTTAATTTCAATTTTATTATAGCAATTATGGATATTATCTAGCAAGTAATTTTTATGGATTTCTACATTGGTTATACATGACATGGAAAGTAGAAGCATAAATTAATGAATTGTGCAAAGATGATTTATTGTTGAATCTGTATTAAAGTTTTCTCTTTGTGTTGAATCATAAAATGGTTATTAAGATGGTGAGATCATGTACAAAATAATAGCTACATATTGTCATGCAGCTACATGTACTCGAGTTTGTACAAAGTTCAGTCACAACATCTTGCTGGTGGTTATGCATGAGATTAGCACTTTAAACATTTCTCCACACTTTATATCAAACCTTGCAAGTACATTATAGGATTCCTACATTCTTCTTGATATGGTTTTGTAAAGTGCCTCTTTTTTATGGATCTTCAAACACAAATTATGTTGATGTTAGAGAAAAGAAGAAGGTGAAGCGCAAAAAGAGAAGAAGCAAGCCTACAAGCAAGCCTTGCTATTAGGATACTGCTAAGGGATTAGTATTTGTGAGATTATGAGCACACACATGCACTTATACAATTATGTATACATGGGTAATGTTTACCGGTTACATAGAAATTCACAAGCTTTATGATATGGACATAGGCTTTTTCCATTTCATGAGCAAACACTTTATGATATGGCTATTAATCTCATAGGAAAAAAATGAATTGTTGCATATATTTTGAAGATGCTAGAAAACCTTATCTCTTTCATAAGCAATCACTTGATATGCATGATGTAATTTGTTTACCTATGAATTAAAATTTGTTATACAAATTATTGTTGTACTTCTTAAATGGTATATGAATTCAAAATTTGTAGCACAAAGCATTATTGCAATTCTTAAATCTTTTCCAACATTACATATTTCAAAGACAACTTTGTATTATAACTAAATGTATTCAAACATCTTCTATTAAGCAATACAAGGTCACCAATGGCTAGCACCTTCAACTGACATTGCTCCACATTAGGAATATTTAACTGATCCTCTTATCCAATTGTCTCCAAAATTACATCTTCTTTATTCCTTGACGTCCCTAAAGAGAAAGATGATGTACGAGAATCAAAGGCTTTCCCTAACTTTTTTTCATACTCCTCCAATATCTATGCGAGTTGCACATGTGCTAAACTTCAACTACCCTCTTTGTAAAAGACTTGAAACCAGTCGAGTAAGTCAAAACATCAAGTGACTGCATTCAAGCAAGGGAATCATTCGAGTGGCACTTACTATGTACAATTTTTATCTTTCTCCAATTTCTTGTGTAATAGTTTAGATTTGTTTTGTAGTGTCTCCTCTAATGACATCAATGGTAAGATATTCAAACTAAACATTAATAAGTTTTCATTTTTCAATCCTCTACCAAATTCTACCAAATCCAAGATAAACTTATACTTCCATTTATATTGAGTAGTACCTAGAAAAACTAGAAGCTCTTCAAAATTAATGCTTTTGTACTTTTTGCAAAGCTGTATTCAATGAAAAGAGAGGGGTTCATAGAAATGGTCATTTCCATGATCCCGTGTTCTAATTCATCACACTTCAACCTCGTGTATGCGATTATAAAGACCTCGAGCTTTATAATAGCATCTCTTACATCAGACCAAGCCCTTGTGATGAGTTGAAAAAGATCCCATGCAAACCACCATTTTTACCTACCTCTATGTTTTCATACAGTACAGTTTCACAAAAAGTACAAAAGCATTAACTTTGAGCAGCTCCATTGGTTAGGAGACACTACTTAACAGGGATCAAAGATGAGACTTAGGATGAATCTGCTAGTTATTAGAGGAGATACTACAAATGAAAAGTGATTAATATTTGGTCAAAATATCCCACCATTGATCCCCCTACATTAGATACTACAAAACAATTTTGAACTTGCCAGAGAGAAAAAAAAATAGAGGGAAAATAGTGTACGCTGAAGTTCTTGGAAACCTGAACACATTATTAGTCTCCATTGGAGTTAGTGCTGAAGAAAATTATTCTTTATGGCTTTCTAGAATAGTTGTTCGGTTTCATATGCATTGAAATACTGCATTCATAGAACAAGTACTTGCAAAAAAATGGATTGTCTATGTTTCTTGTCTTCCATTATGTGCAAGGGTTGTAAATATCTAGAAATAATAATAGCACCATGGGTACATAATTTATTGAAGTCATTAATTGGATGAATAATTTATCAACCATGTTAATGTTCAACTCAATCATTCAGAAGAATTGACATTTTGTGCCCATCTCAGGCTTGGATTGGCATGATAAGATTTGCTATAAAATGACATGAAGAAATACCAATAGAAGCACAAATAAAGATATGCTTTAATGTCAATGCCGACACTATGAACACAACCTTGAACCTGGAAGAAAAAGCCACCATTTGAAGTGCCAACTTTGTACTAACTCTCCATCCTCATACCTAATGTACATGCATCTTGAGAAAAGCCTACTGTTTCCTCTTTTACCAACCCTGAATTCCTAGGACCAAAGAGCTTTGCACATTCCTATTCAAATGGAAAAGACTCTGACTTAATGCAATTACTGCTAACAAACCAAGACCAAAACTTATAATGTATTTAAATGAAGCCTCCTCTACCATTGTCTTAGTAGTTATTGACCCCTTCACAGACCCATTATACACGAAAAAAGGACAAATAAGTACTCTTCTACCATAAGGAACTCAACATCAGGCCCTTGGAAGCTCTTGGAAAGGACAACTAAATGGCCAAATAGATCTCCTTGGAGTCCCATTTCTACATTTTTTGGCTATGCCATGTCCTCAATAGGCCCCCCCAACGAGATGAAGTGCTCATTAATTAATTAGTTACGAGGGTGAAATGCCGATTAACCAAAGTTATAAGGGAACATTCATGAAGAATTAACATAAGTGGGGGGCCTAGCTCTCTTTAATACCATTTGCTAAAATTGTTGGACTTCAAGGCCTTCAAAGAGATACCAGCCAGGCTAGCTAAACATTTCAATACACTACCACTAACACACTCCTCATGACAAGGCAAGAAGGAAGAAAGTTAACTGTCCATGGGGTAGATATCACTATGAACCATGGAGCAGCTATTCCATAGTTGTTCTTTTGATTGCCAGCCAACCACTCAAGATCATAGAACATCTTCATGACAAATCTTGGAGCCTAGTTCACAATGTTAGTATTCTATAATTCACATCACAAAGTAATTGTTAGTCATTGTTAGTCACATCACAATTCACATCACAAGTAATTAATAGTCATTGTTTTGCAAGGTAAAGTGGGGTTTTTTAGAATAGCTAGAAGTACTTAGTAGCATCTAGCCGGTCAGTAGTAGTAGTTTACAACTTTTTTTACTAATTGTAAGTTACAAGTCATAAATTTATTAGTTAGTCTTAAGTATGAATCTAGTATTCATGTAGTATTTAGTAAATACCTCTATCTCGTCTCACAGCAACTCAGTTGATGCTCCTCCTCGTAGTAGTTCTTAAAATAGTTAGAAATTGTTAGTAGCATCTGGTTAGTAATTTTACAAGATACAAACTTGTAAGTTAGTAGTCACAAGTTTATTAGTTAGTATTAAGCATTCAGTAAATGTTACTTTAGTATTAAGTACCTACCTCTAGTCTAAGTCACAGTAGTTTAGCTGCAGCTCCTCCTAAATAGCAGCTCCACTTGAGCTCCTTCACAGAGCACCCGCATGAGATGTTCTTGGTTTTCCCTTTGTTTGGATAGACCAAAATTTAAAGAATGAGGGTCAACCTTTCATAGATTTGAAGGTGCAAGATGCTATAACAAATGCCTTATGAAAGGACAAAAGAATGAGCAAAGGGGGCTTCCTAGAGGCCGTGATATTACAGTCTCCAAATAGCCCCCTTTTCTCTCTTTTTTTGCCCCTTAAAAGAAAACATTATATCAGAGCGAAGCCCATTTCAAGATGCATCTCAATATGTGTTCGAATATTTGATATCATGTCTCAGCTGAAAGTTATGGGTCTCTGTGTCTTATGATATTTTGGAGAGTGTTTTGAGGTAATTGTAAAGGTATCTGTGAAGGAGTTGCAATGATCCCCCAGAGCCTACCCATCTGACCCAATCATCCCCTTCAAACTCCTAGATATATATCAGTTCATGTCATGTTGAGCCGCAAGATCTTCTTTCAACCATGCATTGCTCTTCTCTTTGGCGTAGACCGGCTTGTTGAGATTATGGCCTTTGCTGATTCTTTCCTTCTCCCTATGCTTGAGTAAAACATCACTTGGGATGTTACCATCTTCATTCTCATCTAAGGGAGGATAGTATGGTGTGTTCTCTTGGTATAAAAGCTTCTTTTTAATGTCCCTTTCCTAGTGATGATGAATATCTCTATCACTCAGTTCAAAAGCAGCAAGAAGTGAAGAGGTGTGTGAAGTTTATTACCCCCAACGTCATGTTACACCTTTTGGTGGAGCCACTGGGTACGTTTGGCATTGGATTCATCCCACCTTACTAAACAGTCTCAGGTGTACTTGATTGCATGTTATGCCTAGTGTAGGCATGTTTTTTGATGTGATAAGAAGATGCCTGGAAGAACTCCGTTAGAAGAGATTGCAGCCTGTTTAAGAGAACTAGAAGATTGTGAAGGTGATGCTCAAGCTATTCGCATGGCCATCATGATCATATCCTTTATGTTTACACTCTTGAATATGTTGGTGAATCGACAATACCGTCAGCAGGCACAATGATAGATTGAGGATTGTTTCATGCACTGGCAGCTTGGTGTGAAGGAGGGTTGAGTCTTTGGGTAGTTTTTGACTATAACAGTGGAGTGGTGATTCTCAATGCTTTCAAATTCTTTTGCTATGCAAATGATGAAGAGTACAATATCTTGAAGCTGTTATATGCACTTCCAATTGTGACAAGGGTGATTCTTGAATGCATGTATACACAATGTTTTCATGGTGCTGGTTGGTCACTTATTTTTGAAAATTTTGTCGAGGGTCATATTATGGAGGGTTTTTAAAAAGTGGTTATGCATAATAAGTTGGTCTTGGTATACTAAGGCTCTATGGGATCTTGTTTGGGATATTATTTGGATCTTGGTGTTTCCTTTTTGTGTTTTATCATGGTGAAGATTCCAGTGTTTCAAGGGACCCAAAGGGAAGACCCGGAGTCTTATGTTCGAGATTTTGTTTGAGGATGCCGGCTTTCTCGATGGTCCATGAAGGATCGGGTGGAGATTTTGCCTGATTTTCTTGAAGGTGTAGCCTTGAGTTGGCATGAGGCCTTGCCAAACTCTACCAAGGAGGACTAGGACCAAGTGGTGGCTGCAATGAAGCAAAGATTTGGGGCAGTGGAGTCACCAAATGCTTTGATGTTGCAATTGGACCAGTTCTATCAACGAGAGGGTGAGATGGTCTCTGCGTTGGCAATCTGATATGAAACTTTATGGACAAAGTATGAAAGGGCAGCTTTGGGAGCTATGGCATCTGCATCATCGGCCCCTCAAAGTCTCGTAGGGATGGAGCACTTAAAGATGAGCAAATTTATGGCTTTGGAGCCTCATCTTCGCTCAAAAGTAATGAGTAAAGATCCAACAACATACATGGAGGCACTTCGCATTGCGACCAAGAAAGAAGCTTCTCTAAAGATCGAATCCTCTTTTGTGTCTTCAACAACTTCAACTTCTAAGGTGGAGGTAATGGGCACTCCTCAGGTACCAAAGTCCTTTGAGTTAGATTATAATATCTCCCAATTGATGGCAGAGTTTGCTAATTTGAACTTGCATTTAGTTAATGCACGACAACCTAGAGCACCAAAGAGTGAGGATAGGCCTCGAGATAAGAGTGGGGTCACTTGCTATGAATGTAATGAAAAAGGTCACTATCGCCCTAAGTGTCCTAGATTGAGAAAGAAAGAAGAAAAACAAGTATCCTTGTTAGAAGCTTCTTCAGGGGATGAGGAAAGAGAGGTAATGATGGCTAAACGGGGGTGTGGTAAAGCAAAAGAAGAAGAAGAAAGCAAGGAAGAAGTAGATGAGGAACATCAGGAAGAGGAACACCATAGTAAGAAAAAGGAGGCATCTAGAAGGAGAATTAGCCAGTCAGACTTTCCTTTAGGACAAGGAATTGGAAGCTATGACTTGTTGTCCGACCTTAAAGAAAAGGAAGCTCATATCACCTTTGGTCAATTACTTGTTGAGAACTCATGCTCAACATTATGTGATCATGTATGCAGAGCACCATCACGTGATCATATGTGCATAGCACTAACCTTATAGAGTGCTATAAAGGAAAGGGTTAGATCCCCTAACCCTAACCCTAAATGGGTTTGTATGTATTCTATTTTTTCAACTAAATCTAGTGTACAATTAGTCATTTGTGGTGTGCTCTCTAGCTGTGCCCTCTCTCCTCATCTCCACTCTTCTCCTCTCCCCTCTTCATATTTTGTCATGGTATCAAAGCTCCCTCGACTTCCGCTGAGGCATTGTAATCCTTGAGAGTGATTGAGAGGTTGAGAGATCGAGAGTTCATTCACTTCCAATGAGTGATAGAATTTCTGTCCATTTGAAAAATTTCCATCCACTTCATTTGAGAATTCCATTCATTGCATTTCTTTCGTGAGAGATCTTTGAGTTCTTGAGAGATTTCATTCTTGTGAGAGAGAGTATTTCTTGTTTCAGAGAGAGAGAGAGAGATCTAGATCTTAGTCTTTGAGAGAGAGGTTTTGAGAGGTTTGTGAGAAAGAGTTCTTAAACTCCCTCAACGACTGCATACCTGAGGTGCATCAGCCCTTGCGTGCTTGCAAGTCTTCGAGGCTCCGACCTTGACTCTCCATGCAACAAAGCAATGAACTATAGAGAGCCTTCACCAACGAGCCACCTCTCCAAATGCCTCAGTAAAGTCTGAAGCATGCGACTCCAACAACTTTGAGCTACTTCAGCATACTTCGATCTAGAGCCCGACTACTCAAAGGACTCCAAGCGACTGCTAGTTGCGGTAGTTTACCTCTCCAACAGCATAACACATCACAAGTGCTCGGCTGTGCACCTCCTACAATGATAAAAAAGCAAAGGCTCCCATTGATAGTAGCAATCAGCAGCAGCGGCGGCCTGCTACAATCTTCTACAACTAAGGCTCTAAGCCTCTCCATCAACTACGAACTCTGCATCAACTACGCTTACGCTTCAGCAAAGCTAGTAGTCACAGGCTTCAATAGCTGCCTCGCTCCATCAGCCCGCACGACCCGCACTCTAGCAAGCTTCATAGCTAACAGACGCCTCACTATTGGACCTAGCTCTTAGTAGCACGAGCAGCTCCATAGCCGATAGCAGCCTCCTCACGCTTCAAGGCCATAGCAAAGTTACCTATGCTTCGACGTCTTGGATGCTTCAATGAGCCTCCATGGAGCAACGCGCCTGCTCAAGCACTCCACCCTATACTAGACACGTCCAACAATGACGCCCATCGTTCGCGGCTCCTCGACAGTGTGACAACCTTTCCAAACCAGACAGAATGGAAGCTCCAGGCTCAAGCTTTACAACAGCCGCGACCAGCGACCAGCAACAAATGAACATAGATGATAGAGCTCCAACAATGTGCTCCAGAGTCCAACCTCCATCTACAAGCCTATACATCACATAGACCTGAGCATCATGAAAAGCTCTATGCAAATGGAATACTAACAAAGGAGACATAATCTTTATAGATTCTGTCAGAATCTCAAAAAATTCGGACTGCCAATACAACGACACATGGCATTCTCCTTATCTTCAAGGAGTTTAGTCAACCACACCACAGGCTAGCTATGTGGCAACCTTATCTCCAAGTGCCACATCATCTACAACATGGCAGCTACCTACCACGTTAGTACTACCATGTCAGCAGCACCGTGAGACTACCACATCATCATTGACCAGTCAACTGCCACATCAGCACATTGACCAGTCAACATTTACCACGTAATTTTGCCACATCATCTGCCAACTCATCAATCACATCATCACTGACATGTCAGTAGTGCCATGTCATCAATGCCACATCATTTGCTGACATCATCATCTGTGCCACCTCAATTGTCCAGTCAGCACTGACCTCTGCAAGCACACACAGTGCTCCACAGTCACTTCATGTGACCACTCCTGCCAGCTCAGCACAGGGCTCCACTGGCACACTTCTTGCTAGGCACAGTGCCACATCATCACTGCATGTGACCCACAATGACACATCATCATTGAGCACATTTGCACTCCTTTTGCCCCTCTACCTAGATCAAGTCATATCTCTTGATCCAAGAAGAATTTGAGGGCGCTCTAAAACGAAAATTCACTCATTTTTTCATGCTCTACGTGCTTATCACATCACGCATATATTTCGGCACAAGTTACACACGTTTTATCCTTGCCGACAAAACCACTTCCTTCACGCACATTTGCCTCTACATCGACACATCTAACCCAGCACTTAAAAAGAACAAAAGAAAAGGAATTATTTGCTGTTCTTTTATCGATCGATGGTTGGTATAGATCTAGATCAGAGTAGACTAGATTGCCATAGAGGGGACGCTTTGAATTTCCCCAAGTTGCCAATCTAAGCCATGCCCAAAATTCCCAACTAGTACCTACTCGGAGTCAGTCCATATGCTCACATATAGTTTCACATCATTACATTACCTGAAACCTTACGTTCATCAGTTCAGTGAGCAGACTTCAGAGAGTTCAAAGGCATTGCACATTGTTTCAGTGGGCAGATAGCACTTGATTTCACACACACATGCCACCATTGTAAAGCCTATTTGGCTATCTCATGGCATCGTGCACATCATTTCAGCCTTGTAAAGCCTCTTGGCTATTCCTGGCATCATTGCCACAAGCTTTGTAATACATATCGATTTTTTATATATTGTAGTTCTATCTTCACTGAGAGATTTCACTTGGCATAGTCAGTGTATATGCAGTTGATTCGTACAGAGATTTTCATGACACTTTTGAGTACATTTCTTGCACCATGTTTATAACTAGCAACCTCAATTTGGAGGCATCTGCTAAGTTAGACAACTCCAATTACGATACATGGAAATACCGAATGGAGACCATTCTTGTACTTCAGGACAAATGGGAGTATGTCGATGGGTCTACACCTAGACCATTGGACGATCCAACCACAAGTAGCTCTACTCCATCTGTTGTCACAACACCAGCAACATGATCTACAACGGGATCTACAGCTACACAAACAGTTTTCGCGCCTATAGTAGATCCTGCCATTGCCCAAGCTCAGGCAGAATGGGATAAGAAAGACAAGTATGGCTATCATCTGATCAAGCAAAATGTGCAAGATGTCATGCTAGGATAACTCAACATAGTCAAGACATCACAACAGTAGTGAAACTGATCATGCTTATGTACTCTGCATAAAAGACTACAACAATCAACTTGAAGGAGCAGGAAAGACTATGAACCCTGCAAAAATGGTTCAAGTAATCTTGAATGGACTAGGAGAAGGATATGAGAATCTAGTCTAGAGTGTTGCCATCCAATGGTAAATTCCGACACTAGAAGAACTTTAGTCAGTCCTACTTGTTAAAGAACTCAGGACTCAAGCCATCCAAGCACGTAAAGGTCATTCTAATGATCAAGCATTCACAGCTTCAAACAAAAGCAGAGGCAGAGGTACATCATACAAGAAAAGTGGTCATCATCAGTAACAAAATCAAAATCAACATCAACATTAGCATCAGTATCATCCTCAGCAGCATCAGAATTAGCAAAGAGGAGATCATTTCAACCAAGGAAGATTTCAAGGATGAGGGAATGCATCCACCAATGTGTCAAACATCCAGTGCAACTATTGTCACAAGTTTGGACACAATGAAAGAGATTGCAGCAAGAAGCAGTACAACCAAGGCGATCAATCCACCAGCAGTAATCGAGGGAATTTTCGAGGCAGAGGAAATCATCGTGGTGGACATTCTAGTCACAGTCATTTTGCAAATGAACATGGAAATATGTTTCTTGCAAGCGAGGAAATGAATTAAACTGATACAGTGTATCTAGACGCTGATTACAATCCCAAAGAGGATTTCAGCTATCAAGTCGATCAAGTGGAACAGGATCCTTGGTATATCGACAGCGGTGCATCATCTCACATGACAAATCATTAGGAATGGTTCACAGAAATGAAGCCATTAGAAGGACAGAAGAATGTCATCTACATAGTAGACAATACACCGAATCTAGTTCAAGGGATTGGCGTTATCCCTATGAACAATTTCACTGGTACGAAAGGATTGGTGAAAGATGTGCTCTATGTTCTGAAGCTCAGCAAGAACTTTTGTCAGTAGGTCAAATGACAGAACACAATTACAGAGTCATCTTCGATGGTGATGAATGCACTATCAGAGACAAATCCAAAAGATGTTAGCTAGTAGCAAAAGGTGTCAAGGAAGGACGCTTATACAGAATGCTAGCTATAGTACCAGATAAGCATGCCATGTCAGCTCAACCGCAACAGATGCCACTATCTGCAAAATGGCACAAGAGATATGGTCATGTCAACTTCAAGTACTTGTTAGATCTCAGGAATTAGAATATGGCAATTGGGATTCCAAAGCTACACTTTCTTGGAAAAGTTTGCGAAGCATGCTGCTTCGGCAAACAAAAGCGAACTAACTTAGTATTGGGCAGAAGCAATAGCTACAGCAAACTACTTGCTTAATCGGCTTCCTACCAAACCGATACAGGGTATGACTCCTTATGAAGCACTCACTAGACACAAGCCACACATTGGGCATCTCCACATATTTGGTTGCATAGCATATGCCCACATACATGATGATCATCGCAAAAAATTGGATGCGAAGTCACACAAATGCATCATGGTTGGCTATAGTGAAAAAAGCAAAGCATACAAATTGTATGATCCCATCAATCACAAGGTCATTATCTCCAGAGATGTAATCTTTGATGAGGAATCAGAATGGAAAACCTCACCTACACAGGAGATAGAACCATCGACTTCACAATCATCTACAGAACAGGTTGATGAAGAAGAGCAAGAATTTCCAGCAACACCCCAAGCAGAGCCACATCAACTTAGATGGTCTACTAGGGAAAGCAAACCACCAGCCAGATTGACATATGCTCAGAAAGGCAAAGCAATCCAGGTGGAAACCACCAACTATGCTCTTAGGACTACCATCATGGCTACAGAAGAGCCAGTGTACTTCGAAGATGTAGTAGACAAGCCAGAATGGCAAACTGCTATGAATGAAGAAATGAATGCTTTGTATAAGAATAATACTTGGGAATTATGCGACCTTCCACCAAGAAAGAAGGCCATAGCAAACAAATGGGTATACAAAGTGAAGTACAATTTAGATGGAAGTATTCAAAGATACAAAGCCAGACTAGTTGAAAAAGGATTTGCACAGCGATATGGTCAAAATTATGATGCGACTTATGCTCCAGTAGCAAAGATGGATTCCATACAGTTCTTGATATAACTAGCGACACTCAACAAATGGAATGTGTATCAGCTCGATGTCAAGAATGCATTTCTCAATGGTTATCTAGATGAGGAAGTCTACATGCAACAACCAGCACGTTATGTTGAACTCGGATAGGAGAATAACATTTGCCATCTCAAGAAGAGTCTCTACGGCTAAAAGCAAGCACCCACAAGTTGGTATCGCAGAATTGATAAGTATTTTTCTCATCTGGGATACATGAAGTCCAATGCAGATCATACTCTCTACTACAAAGTTCAAGGGCAAGACATTACTATTGCACTTTTGTACGTAGATGATCTGATTATGATAGGAAGCAAGGATAGCCTCATCAGAAAATTGAAACAAGACTTATCTGTAGAGTTTGACATGAAAGATCTTGGACTTATGCACTATTGTCTTGGAATTGAGTTCTGGAAAGATTCAGATAGCACATTCATGAGTCAGCTCAAGTATGTTGATAGTCTCCTGAAGAAGTTTCATATGGCAGATTGTAAGATTACAGCCACTCCTATGGAATAGAGTTTGAAACTTACTAAAGATTTAGAAAAGCCTACAGTCAATGATAGGTACTACAGGCAGCTCATTGGATCTCTTATATATCTGACCATGACTATCACTCGGCTAGATATTTGTTATGGAGTAAGCTCACTAGCATAATTTATGGCAAATCCAAAACAGTCTCACTGGAATGCAGCCAAAAGAGTCTTGAGATACATCAGAGGTACAAGACCGTTTGGGATAGAATATAGAGGAAGTCATCCACGGTTGCATGGGATACTGTGACAGTGACTATGCCGGAGATCATGAGACCAGGAGATTGACACAGGGATATGCATTTTTCCTTGGTCAAGGTGCTATATCATTGTTGTCAAACAAATAGCCAACTGTTTCTTTGTCTTTGACCGAAGCAGAATATAGAGCACTCACTACAGGTGCATGTGAGGCTATATGGCTCAGAAGACTATTGTCAGAAACAGATTACTTTGATGAGTCAAAGCCAACAACAATATACTGTGATAATCAATCGACTCAAGCATTGGCCAAGAATCTAGTATATCACTGTAGGACAAAGCACATTGATGTTAGAGAGCACTTTATCAGAGAAAGAGTGTTACTTGGTGACATCACACTGCAGCATTGTGATAGCAAAGAGAATGTTGCAGACATCTTTACCAAACCACTTGGTAAAGAGCTATTCGAGAAACACTGACTAGTGACGCAGAGGAAGGACATTCCCATTAAAGGGGTGTGGTGGAATATAATGCTCAGTCCTTCTTCAATTCCCCAGAATCATCATCTTGAGGGAAGGCCTACTTCATGATGTTGATCTTGAGGGAAGGCGTTGAGAGTCATGTGATCATGTGTGCATAGCACCATCACATGATCATATGTGCATAGCACTAACCTTATAGAGTCCTATAAAGGAAAGGGTTAGATCCCCTAACCCTAACCCTTGAGGGAAGGTGTTGAGAGTCATGTGATCATGTGTGCATAGCACCATCACGTCATCATATGTGCATAGCACTAACCTTATAGAGTCCTATAAAGGAAAGGGTTAGATCCCCTAACCCTAACCCTAAATGGGATTGTATATATTCTATTTTTTCAACTAAATCTAGTCTACAGTAAGTCATTTGTGGTGTGCTCTCTAGTTGTGCCCTCTCTCCTCATCTCCACTCTTCTCCTCTCTGCTCTTCATACTTTGTCATTACTTGCTTTGTCTCCAAAACTATGGAAGGAATGGGAAAAGCTAGCAAGGACAAGAGTGTCAAAGAAGAAAAGTGACATTGTTATTGTTCAAAAGGTAGATATAGATGTTGGTGAAGATGATGTACCTGTGGTTGATGTGATCATTGATGGTCAAGTGATTTCTAATGTGTACAGGTGCATCGATTAATGTCATGAGTGAGAAGACCATGATAGATGCTGATTTAAAATACTCTAGTATGACCTCTCCTTATTGCATCGAATTGGCTGACAACACTAGGGTTAAGACCTTGGGAGTTGTGAAGAATCTAGAAGTAGATGTATCTGGAATTTCTATGCCGGTGACTTTTCAGGTGATCCCTACCAAGCCAGATGCATGTGCCTATCCATTGATTTTGGGAAGGCCTTGGGTATGCAAGGTGAAGGCTGTTCAAAAGTGGGATACTGGAGAATTGATTTTGCAGGGAAATGATAAGAAGGTGCGCTACAACATTAGAAGGCGCAAAAATGAAGTTGTCAAGGAGGAGTCTTCAACATCAAAGAGTTTGAGCTCTGACTTAACCGATGAAGAAGAAGAGATAGGGTGTAGCTCCAAGGAGTCCAACTCAGAGGGTGAGGTGGAAGGAGTGGCCTTTGGTCTTTGTCTTGGTGTTGATTGGGATGAGTCAGGAGGGAACAACGTGGTGGTACAAGAAGATCCTGTAGAGACACTTCATGTGGAGGATGTGGAGCACACTAAATGATGCCAACGCAATGAAGAGCTTCTTGGTGATTCTCTATCAGGTAGTGAGAAGCTCCAATACTTGGATATGCTAGATGATTTTCTATGTCTCTTTGCAAGAAGCAATTCATAGGTTCGACCAGTCTCTCTTGTGGAGCACAAGATTGAGTTGAAGCCAGAAAGCAAGCCAGTTGTGCAACGCTTAAGGCGATTGGGGGTGATCCAAGCTGAGGTACTAAAGAAAGAGGTAACACAACTACTTGAGGTGGGATTCATCTTTCCTATTGTTGATTCAGAATTGTTGATTCAGAATGGATATCTCCTGTAGTTGTCACACCATAGAAAGGAAATAGGGTTTGTGTGAACTTTCATCCTTTGAATGCATGCACTAAGAGGGATCATTTTCCTTTGCCATTTCAAGATGAAATACTAGACCAAGTAGCAGGGCATGAGATGTATTCTATATGTGATGGGTATTTTGAGTACTTTCAAATTCGTATTTGGGAGGAAGATCAAACAAAAACATCATTTGTCACACCTTGGGGAGTTTTTGCTTACAGACTGATGCCTTTTGGGTTGACCAATGCACCAGCTACATTTCAAAGGTTCATGAGTCAAGTGCTCGAGCCTTACTTGGGAAAGTTCTTTAGGGTGTTTTTGGATGATTTTTGCATTTATTCTCGGCACATAGATCACATGGAGAAGTTAAAGATGGCCTTAGCTAGGATTGATGAAGCAAAAGGGTGTCTAAATCCTAGCAAGTGTCATGGCATTGCCATGTCCTGAGAGTGCCACTAGTGTTCACAGAATTCTAGGAAAGAGCAAGTATTATCAATGCTTTTGTGATGATTTCATAGAGATAGTGCACCCCATGAACTTATTGACAGGAAAAGGAGTTTCTTTCCAATGGGGTGTGGAGCAACAAGTCTTTTCAGCAACTTAAGGAGGCCATGAGTAAGGGCCCAATATTGAAGCCTCCTAATTGGTCTCAAGACTTTTATGTAAATCCAAGTGTATCTTTGCATTTAGTTACTACTATATTGCTACAAAAAGAAGAGGCAGGTAGAATGCAACCCATCTATTATGCCAGCTGACAGCTTACAGAGGTGGAAACAAGGTATGAAGAAATGGAGCAGCAAGCCCTCTCTTTGGTGTTTTCAGTCAAAAGTTTCGCTCTTATTTATTACCTTGGCCATTTTTCTTCCTTACCTCTTAGTCTGTATTAGCATATCTAGTTCGCAAGCCTAACCTTGGGGGCAGATTTGCAAAATGGTTGTCAGAGCTTCAAGAGTTCTCTTTCTCTTTTGTCACTGAAAATACCACTAGGTCTACTATGGCAGATTTGCTCATAGGACGGCAGGATCTAAGAGAAGAAAAAAAATATAAGGAGGACATTAATGATGAAAGGGAGACACCACCAACAGCTTTTGTCTTGTATTTTGATGGGGCTTTTAGTCCTTCACGCCAACAAGGAGCCGGGGGGATAGTCTTGATGAATTCTAAAGGTCAAGAGGTGTGGGCAAGAGGACAAGAGCTTCCAGGTACCACAACTAACAATGCTACTAAGTATAATGCTTTGATTATTGGTTTGGAGGGTTGTCTTCAAAGTCAAGTTAAAGAATTGGAAGTAAGAGGAGATTCTCAGCTTATTATAAAGCAAATACAAGGGCATTACAAGAAGTCCTCATTTTAAGGAGCTTAATCAAAAGGCTATGGCACTATGTAGTCAGTTTGATTTTTGCAAGTTTGTTCATATAAACAGAAAAGAAAATCAAAGGGCAGATGAGTTGGCTACTCAAGCCATTGTAGTAGAAGACCGGGGGGTGGTTTCTTTGGTAGAAACTGGATGGCCAGAACTGCAAGATGCTCAGCAATATGTGAAAGAAGGCATGTTTCCTCGAGGGTTAGCTCCACAACAAGCAAAGATTGGTTACTTTTGGCCACGCCTCCATAAGGATGTGTATGAATGCCACCAATGAAACCTATCAGCTTGAAGACATTGACGGCATGGTGATACCCAGACGCACCAATGAGTATCGCCTTAAATTCTTCTATGCTTGACCACCTTGAGGGCTAGTAGACCCTCTTTGTCACTAGAGAGGATCTGATGGGGGGGGGGGAAGATGTGATGCCAAAAATTGATATTTTTTATTTGGCATTGGTATTGTTTTTCTCTATGTTTGATAGGAGTTTGAATATCAAGTGATAGCCTAGCAGCTCTCACTTATTTCTATTTTCTAACATATTGTATGGGATTGAGAGGATGAGTGTAATGGATCATTGTAAATACCATGTGTATAAATGATAAATACCTTAGTATGGGGTGAGAGTTATTTGTGTATGGGATATTATGGGGTTTTTAGAAAATAGGAAGAGTGAGTCATATAAAGAGGTGGGCTCATGTCCCTGTGTTCCAATAATATAAGAGAGGCCACATGCCAAGCATGTGGAAGGCATGTGGAGGAGTGTGGAGTCAAGAGGAATCCTTCTAGAATTCCTATGTGGAATAAGGAGGATGTGGACATTTGGAAAAGAGAGGGTCCCTATGGGCTCCATGTGGGGAGACTCTTGGCTTTCTCAATATTTTAAGAGTCTTGAGCATCTTTTGATGGGACACATGGCAAGAGTAGCCAAAAAGGACATGGATGGTGACATATGGGCTTATGTGATTGATGGGGAAAGGAATCTACAGGCAGTAATTGTAAATGGGTGAAGGAGGGTGACAAAATCTCTATAAAAGGAGCCCTCCTCTCCCTTATTCATCATCTCTTCCACCATTAGGCCTCATGTTGTTGTAGCCCTAGTCTCCTCAAGCCTCTTCCATGAGCCTTCTCTCCCTCTTGTAGATATTCTCTTATGTAGACTCTTGAGTCCATCTCTCTCTAGTTTATTCTCTCTCTATGAGTAGTCTTGGAGCTTTCGCTCCCTCTTGTACGTATGAAACCTCTTCTCCTCCCTTGTGTTTGTAGTATTTTGAGTTGCATTGGAGTGGAGTCTCACTCTATTGGTAATGAAGGTCACTTCAAGTTCTCTCTCTTGAGTGTCTCTTCCCTTTTTCCATTGTTTTCTCTTCCAAAGTGCTCAAAAGTGTTGTCTATTCGGCCGCTCATTGCGCATACATGGTTTATCTATTTCCCAAGTCACAAAGGGAGCTCTTCCTTCCCTCTTAGGCGACCTCTATGGGACTTGGATCGTTGATGAAGTCTAAGCATGGAGGTAGTATTCTCCCAAGTCGGCACCAGTAGAAGGAGTAGGTGTTTTTCATGACAGTTTGACCCTCTGTTAGTATTTTGCTCATAACTTTTTGCTCGTGGTCCGATTTGGACGAAACTTATATCAGCGTGAAGCTCTCTTCAAGGAGCATCATCTTATTTCTTCAATTATTGTATTAGATTTCAAACCAAAAATATATGACTCTCTGTGTGTGACTGTTTCTTTTTTAGACAGTTTTTACCCCGTCCAGTAAACTGCCCATATCTTTCCGACCGCTTCTCTGTTTCTTACAAAACTTATATCAAAGCGAAGCCCATTTCAAGGTGCATCTCAATATGTGTTTGAATATTTGATATGATGTCTTTGCTAAAAGTTATGGGTCTCTGTGTCTTATGATATTTTGGAGAGTGTTTTGAGGTAATTGTAAAGGTATCTATGAAGGAGGTGCAATGTTTCCCGGGAACCTACCCATCCGACCCAATCATCCCCTTCAAACTCCTAGATATATATCAGTTCATGTCATGTTGAGCCGCAGGATCTTCTTTCAACAATGTATCGCTCTTCTCTTTGGCGCAGACCAGCTTGCTGAGATTATGGCCTCTGCTGATCCTTTCCTTCTCCCTATGCTTGAGTACAACATCACTTGGGATGTTACCATCTTCATTCTCATCTAAGGGAGGATATTATGGTGTGTTCTCTTGGTATAAAAGGTTCTTTTTAATTTTCCTTTCCTAGTGATGAATATCTCTATCACTCAGCTCAAAAGCAGTAAGAAGTGAACAGATGGGTGAAGTTTATTACCCCCAACGTCATGTCACACATGGTCTTATACAAGCCATATTTGACCAATGTGGTTGGACTAGTGCATTATCACATTCCAAACACCTTAGTTTTACATTGAGTTAAAGGGTGCCAATGCAAGGAGTGAGTGGCTTATGATTTCAAGGGGTTGATATCTTTTGGTGGGGATGGGCCACCAAGTGACACTAGCTTTGTCCAACTATAATCAACCATGTGAGCTCATATTTTTTTTATGTTTTTAATGTTGAAGATGAGCAAGTATCAATCACATGGTGTGCAATTGAAAACATCAAAGTTTCTTGGCAAGAATAGAGATTTTCCCTTATGGAAGCATAACTTTTTTTAACTACAACTTAAAGCATGGCCTTGTGTAGAACACATTTCATGCATGTGGTTGGTGGCATGGCCACGATTGCAATTCAAAATTTGTGCATTTCAACTTCAAAGAGCCGATGTAAGGAGCTGGTGGCTTGTGCTTTCTGCATAGGGGTTCCATTGGCTTCTTTCAAATCATACTGTATGTGACTTGAAAATTCTTGACTATGTATTTTCAGAGTTGTCCTACTGAGCTCCTTTCCTTTTATCATACCCAAACTTTGACCCTACGTATTTTTGAAATGAGTAATGATTTATGAACTCTTTTCCTTTTATCAACCCATGCTTTGATATTGCAATGAACCCTAAGGTAGTCCTATGGATTTGAAAATATGTATTTTGTTCCAGAGCCTCACCTCTAGTTTGCTCACCTTATGTAAATGGGAGAATGACTGCATCAAGAAAGAACCATGGGTGGCTTAAGCATTCACAAACGTTGGCACCGGCAAAAAGCATGGCACAATTGTATTAGATGAAATGGTTGCAGTGACCACTTGTCCCCCAGTTGTAAGTCAGGCCTTTGCGTTCACCTAATCCCACTTTGCAGTTGTCTGCCCCGTCGGTGGCTTGGCCATGAAATTCTCTATTGGATAGCAAAACATAGTAAATGGTATGTCAAGTCCATGGACAAATGACACTTTTTCTTTTACAAAACCACACTGTCGCAACAAATAGGAGTTGAATGTGGGCTGCTGCCTTGATCAGCAAGTGCGCTACCATTGGGCTGTTTGCGGACAACGACAGACTACCCTTATTAACATTCTCAAGATTTATTAACATTGGAGGACTATCCTTATTAAAATTGCCAATCTTGAGAGGTTGCACACACAAGAGGCACTCATAGTGTGATCTCGATTGGAGCGACTCTGTTTATATAAGCCCATTTGCTTACCCAGATGTGAAAGCCCAATGAGTCAGTAACCAATAGGCAATGAGGGGATGCGATGCTATTTATCTAAGCCCATTTGCTTACCTAGATGTGAGAGCTGATTGAGTTAGTGACTGATATGCAATGAGGGGATGTGACTCTGTTTACATAAAGCCCATTTGCTTACCCAGATGTTAAAGCCCAGTGAGTCAGTGACCTGATTGATATGCAATGAGGCAAATGCGCTCCTGACCATTCACATCATCATACACTAGATAGGCACTCAGGTGTTTGCAAGTGTTCCAAATGATTGCGACCTCATGTTACACAGTGTTCACAAAAAACCTAAAAACTATATACAATGAACCTGTACCATTTTCATTTTCACATGAAAAATTTTCTTGATTTTGTAAAATCTGCAAAGGTGGAAGCAATTTTGTTTTAGTTTAGCTGAAAAATCATCAAAATTTCAAGAGAGAGCTTGAAATTTTTGAAACCCAAGTTTTGTGATTTGTTGAGAAAAATGTTTTCAATGTAGTATTGTGGAATGCTCAAGATGCAATTGGAAAACCAACCCCCCACTAACTGGCTGGTCGTCACACTTTATTGATTTCTCCTTGGCAACTGCCGTAGGAGTTGTAACTGTCTGCCACATTGGATGACACGTGGTCTGCCACATTGGACGACACGTGTATCATTTATGACTATGCCACATCTCCCCCCTCAAATTGAAACCACAAATGGCCTGATGTGACAAACATGAGCACAAGTAACCCGGTTGTTGGAAATTCGATGCAGGCAGTAGGTGTATCTCCATAGCTATTTTACTACTTTGTATGGTCCTAACCAAGTGTGCATAAAACTCTCACAAAGTCCTTTTTTGCACACCGAGTAGTAGACAAAAACTAGGTCTCTCTCTTGATATGTAACATCCTCATGGACTGTGTTATAGTTCTTCTACTGTCAGGTCTGAGTGATTCGAATATTAGCCAAAATCGCTGATCTTAGGATCAATTGTACTTGCTGCAAATGGTCGTACCATTCCACTACATCTTTGAACTTCCAAGGAATCTGCAGATTCGACATCTATGGTGGGAACTTTGGGTCACGTCCATACAATGCACGAAAAGAGCTTATCTGTGTCGAGGCTTGTATAGTCGCTTGGTATGCGTGGAGTACATAAGGGAGGACTTGGTCCCAGTTGTCATGTGAAGGGTTCACATATGTCTTTATCATTTGCTTCATCGTCTTTGTGAGCCTCTCTATTAATCCCACTGTTTGGTGATGATGTGGACTAGAGAATGAGAGATTTACTCCCAAACACTTTGACAATACTCCAATGATCTGTGATTTGAAACTAGACCCCTGATTTGATAGAATTGTAGTCAGGCAGGCATGTCGAGCAATGACATTTTCAATCAAGAACTGTGCCACCGTGTTCGCTGAGATATCTGCAACAGCAATAGCAACAGCTTCACACCATTTGGTTAGATATTCCGTTAGAATAATTATGTATTTATTACCAAACACCGACTCAAGGAAAGGACCAACAACATCCTAGGCTACCAACTCAAAAGGGTGACTAACTGTTATACTTTGGAGAAAACCTGGAGGCTTCGAACTCGGGGTTTTTGTGGCTTGACAAATAGAGCAGGCTCGGATCTAATCGGTGATGAAGACACGCATTTTAGGCAAAAAAAACTAACTCCTAATGACTTCCAGAATTCTATGGACCCCTAGATGTCCAAACAATGGATGTGCATGGAAATACTCAGTGAAATGTGTTCGTAGAGCTACTGGGACATATAAACGGGGGTCTTTGTTGTGAGCTATGAAATACAACAGGTGATCTCTAAGCTGGAATTTATTTTGGTCGAGATGTTTTTGCAGCTATCTAAGATGAGTGTTGGAGGGCAGTCTGGGTGACGTTTGCGTGAGCGAAATTCTGCATCAAATGATGTCGCAGGCTCGGCCAATGCTGTTTCACTGACTCATGTTGCTAGACAAACCATGTAGCTGCTATTCCTTCCAAAACTATCCGCAATTCAAGCGCTT
Source organism: Dipteris shenzhenensis (assembly GCF_047967505.1). NCBI lineage: Eukaryota > Viridiplantae > Streptophyta > Polypodiopsida > Gleicheniales > Dipteridaceae > Dipteris > Dipteris shenzhenensis. The sequence continues at coordinate 50,796,871 of NC_141598.1, read as the reverse complement.
TGCGATCATCAGGCCAGGAATGATAGTTAGTAATGTTTTCGTAATGATCTATCCAAACCATCACATCTTTTGTTGGAAGGCCATGAAAGGATTTAGGGCGCACTCTGTGGTTTGTGCGTGTTTGATTAGATGCTGAATGATAAGAGCTAAGTAACACCATCAGCGTCTAATTCGTATGGGAGAGCTGATTCATCAAGGCTAGCATATGTTCACCTCCGACTTGCTGATGCTCTTGATCGCCCATCGCATGTTCTTGTGTCTGTTCCATTGCCAGCGTCTCCACCAATTATGTGGAATGCTCAAGATGCAACTGGAAAACTAACCCCCCACTAACTGGATGGTCGTCACACTTTATTGATCTCTCCTTGGCAACTACCATAGGAGTTGTAACTGTCTGCCACATTGGATGACACGTGGTCTGCCATGTTGGACGACACGTGTATCATTTATGACAATGCCACAGTATGAACAGTGCTCATGAGTCATGTAAGAGGACATTCCCGCCTCAAAAGTGCCAAGAAAAACATTTGCCAGACTTGTTCTCACGATTCGCCAGCCGAAAAGCTATGCCACAACCTAGGATTCGATCGCCCCATTGGAGACGTTCTACCCAGGCATTTTGGGGCTACGTTTGCGGAGCCAATAGTAAGGTCCTTTTTTTTCTTTTGTTGTCAGAATCAAGCTAGGCTTGTCAGTGGAGTGGCATTTGTGCCCTGGATCGTTCCCACGTCTGACCATCAGCGAGACTCCATTGAGCATTTCCGTTGGATTGGCGGAAGGTGGGAATGTCCTCTAACGCCAAGATGCGACGATGCTTGCAAGCAAAGGCTGCATTGTCATTTACCATTTATGGGATTCAAATTTGGATGTGATGGTTGTGCATTGATCGTGAGTGTCGATAAGAACGTGTATAAGCTCGTGGTTTTTGCGTTAGAAATTTGGTTTGGAAAGTATCCACAACACACACGTTTTGACTCGTGAACACGTTGAGCTGGCTCGGATGCCTTGTCGGATGCGAGCAAATCGTGGAGATTCACGAGGGGAAACTTGTGTTAGTGGTCGTGAATCGTGTGGTGTGGCTTCACTGGCGTTCGAGATCCAACGTAATTCGCCGTGATATAACTGGGCCGAAAAAGTTATCTGATGATATACTGTCCCATCGACAAAAGCGCAATAGAAGGCAAATCTGCGGAGGGCAAGCGAATGTCACGGGCTTCAGTAGATTTCTGAGAGAGATGAATAATAAGGAGGATAGGAAAACGACGGAAGAATCGGCAAGGGCTAGGATTGCAACAGGAAGATGTGACAGGGATGCGTTGGAAAGGAAGATGTTAGGCTGGAAATGTGGCGAGGAGGCGGCAGAAAGAAAAAATGATTTTAAAAGACACAGTGAGGAAGGAAAACGGTCGAAGGAAGGATTCATCTTAACACTTGGAAGTGATGTTAGATTCAAAAGAAGAGAAGATGTTTGATGCAAAAGGACAGATGCGGGAGAAACGATCAATGTTCAGTGGAAGCGATGTTAGATGTTTGGCAGATGCGAGGTGCAAAAAGCAGAGATTAATCTTTGAATGGAAGTGATGTCAGATTGACAAGAACAGATGTTTGGCAGATGGGAGGAGCAAAAAGTAACGATCGAAATTTCGACAGAGAGGATTAATCTTCCCTGGAATTGATGTTTGTTTCATAAGAAAGAATGTTTGCAGGGAGAAAGCTCGTGTTGGAGGTCACGTGAAGCACGAGCTTCACGCGCAATCAAAGGTAAGAAGCTTTTATTGAACTCCAAATGTCCATGCATCATCATCTTGAAATCTGTTCCAAATTTCCAATCCCAGCCGTAAAGCAAGCAAATTTGGAGCTTGTTGAAGTTTGAACCTCACATTTCACTGCCCTCCCTCAAATTTCACTGTTCTCGCCAGAACGAAAAGCTGCGTGTGCATGTGCCTCGATTCTTGAGCCAAAATCGAGCGCCAATTCGTCGCTGATGACAGAAATCGCAGGACGTTGATCTCTTTCGTCAGAAATCCACCGATCTTTCACCGAAGGTAACAATTTTCTAACAAAGTTCCGCAAATCCGAAAGCTTCGAGTCGTTTGAATGAATTGCCGACGATGACGATGATGAAATCGTGATCGTTTCAAGGTCTTCATAATACACAAGCAACCTGCCTGTCCTAACAAGTTGGAGTTCGTGGACAATTTTGCATTTTATCCGCGCGACCTCGTCAATTGCAATCCTCGTCAACACCGTGATCCTCTACCTTTCTGTTCCATGATAAACTGCTTCATCGACATTTCGCATTTTTCTCCCCTTCTGCAGGATTTGAATTACCCCTGAATCCTTCCCTCATAATGGATTCCTGGCGCTCCCGAAGCTCTTCCTCTCCTTGGGGTGTCCATCCTGTACCCCTCTCTTTCGTTGTTCACTTCCTCGGCATCGTCTCTATCGTCTTCGTCTTCGTCTGGACTATCTATTTCCGAGGTGGAATCGACTTCAATGCTTCCAATACCAATCACATCTTCAATGTGAGTACGCCCTCCCTAAGCCCTTTTTCCGCCTTCAGTTCTTATGTCTTTGCTTCCTCTGAAGCCGAAGTGGCATGTTCTTTTGCACCTCTTGTTTTCTCTACCGATATGCGTTACAATCTAAGGACTTTTCTTTCGTACTTTCCCACACCAATTCATCGTTGCCCTTGGTTCCTGTGTGTTCTTTTCACCTTACTGTCCGCTTTTGTTTGAACTTTCAAGGTTTTGAGGCATTCTTCAACGGTTTTGATCTACTCATCATCTTCCTCTTCTCTCTCAAGTGGCCATGACCTGTTCTTTCTGATGTTTGCTTCAGGTTCACCCTGTCCTGATGCTTTTGAGCTTCGTTTTTCTCGCCGGTGAAGGTAATTTCAACCTGCCGGTTACAAATAGTGTCTGTACGTTATATTTATTCCTGCGCGTTTGTTTGGTTCCCAACGTCTCTTTTGATTGCAGCCATTTTGGCTTACAAAACGGTGCCGGGATCTAAACCCTTCCGGAAGGTAGTTCATCTATCACTTCATTTTGCGGCTCTGCTGTTGGCGATCGTCGGAATATGTGCCGCCTTCAAGTATCACAACCTCAACAGCATTGACAATTTGTATAGCTTGCATTCGTGGCTTGGTCTTGTAACGATCATCCTTTTTGGAATTCAGGTATAGGTTTGCAGTGCGTGCGCTGAGAATGCTATATGTTCTCGTAGGACATTCGCACCTGAAAATATTCTCAATCATGGTTTATTCGATTTCTCTAATTGATTTTCTCTCTTCTTTCTGCAGTGGTTGATTGGATTTGTCACCTTCTTTTTCCCTGGACTAGCATCTCCTGTGAGGGCTTCGCTGCTGCCATGGCACGTCTTTTTTGGACTATTCATCTATGGCTTAGGTATAGCAACTACAGAATTGGGCTTCTTGGAAAAGATCACATTTCTTCAGCAAAGTAGTACTATTGGAAAGTTTAGTTCAGAGGCCATGTTTGTGAATGTCCTTGGCCTGATTGTTCTAGTATTCAGTGCCTTTGTTTTTATGGCTGCTGTTGTACCTGATCATGTTAGCGATGATGGATACAGTCCAATTGAGTAGAGTTTTAAACGTAAACGCAAATTGAATAGATGTTGCAGTTGTTGCTATCCATGGTGAGTCTTTGCAAGTACGACGTACTGGCTTTTTCATATTCTCCAATCGCATCACAATATTTAGAGTTTAAGAGTGCACGGATGATGTATTGGCATTCATATTCTCTATGGCATCCCAATTTTTCGAGTTTCAGGAATCTAGCATCAACTTTTCCCAATTTGGGGCTGAGTGCTGGAACCTGGGAGGGTCATTGTATTGGTCCAGTTGGTCAAGATGAGGTGATGTTGAGTGAGATGGAGCTGTTTTCTTTAACAAAATGTTGGCCTTGTTTAAGCTGAAGATTTGTAGTACCTGTAGGCCTTCTGGTGCATATGGCAAATCGTTCTGTAGATCGAAATGCATTGATGATTTCTGAGGAACAAGCACGTTGATTTTGTTCTTTCTCTCTGTGCTCATGCTTTTACGAAGTTGGTTGAATAATGCATGCCCCTGCTGTTAGCCCATGAAATCTTCCAGCAGTAAAGAGCTGTAGTCAATTTTCGTTATTTCCCATGAATTCTCCTGGCTTTCTCCTTTCCAAACAATGGATGCCTTTGCTATCTTCTGTGCATTGAAGTGCACAGCCCATGTGATCATCATGCTTTTAAAGTGCATCCTTGAGTAAACAGGGGCGGTTGGCTTGAGACTCACGGACAATGTAATTGGATTTTACCTTGGGGAATTTAGGCTTGGTGTGGGTTACTGCCTACTAAACTCACCTTGCTATGGCATTCTGACTCTCTTCAAACTGTGAGGCAGTGCCTTGAGCATTCACTGTCTGGTGGTTCATGCCGTCAATAAGACTTTTGTATACCTAGTTGTAGCTCACCTCTGAAGTTTGTTGAAAAGGTATCGTTGGTGACATGTTTGGAGTATTCTCATGAGGTGACATGCATCCAAGTGTGAGAGTTTACTCTTCTCTATGTCCACAGATAAACTAATTTTGTTCTTTGCTGTTCTCAAATAAGGAGCATGCCTCCACGCAATGAGCTTTTGTGGTTATATTAATATGTACACTAATCATTTCAAGCATCTCTGAAATTGCTCTACGCAATGAGCTTTTGTAGTTATTCTAATATGTACACTAATCATTTCAAGCATCTCTGAAATTTTAATCATTTATTACCCATAGGTGGATAGTAGTGTATGACAACATACACACAGTTGAAAGACTTGTTTTGCGCCTGGCTATGTATGTTATTTGCTTTTTTTGTTCCTGGCATACATAGGAGGCATTGTGATCTATGGATCTCAGAAATGTTGATGAGAGTGCATTCTCCTGTTTTTTGCCATATCTGCTCGTTGTAACAGGAGATTCTCATGTATTTGCTCAGCATGTAGTACAATTTGGCAGTGTGAAGTGGAAATTGTTTTTGCTAGATAGCATGACAGCAAGAACCATGGACTGCTGCAGGATCTTCACTTGACCCAATCATCTTTAGGTTGTAACTATACTTAAGGAGCTGATGTGTATATTAAACAATTCAGAATAGATGTATGCGTTCACCATGTATTTCAACTTAGTCCTACAACAAGTGAAATATGTTTTTGCTATAGCAATGACCAGCCTCACAATCATTTAGCAGGATTCTTTCCCAATGATAGGTCATAGCAACAGGTCAGGAGCTAATATGTATTAATAAGTGTAAACGTGCATGCATTAAATAGATATTTTGAGTCCAGGGGAATCAAATGAAAACCAGTTAGGTGTTAACAATATTGAGGGAGCTGATGTGTGTAAAATGAATGTTTAGGAGTTGATGCAAATCAGATGGGTGCATACTAATACACAGACTTTAAACTTGCACACAATGAACAGATATTTAAGTTCAGGGGAATTAAATTTTCAGCATCTAAGGTGGTAACAGCTATTGAGAGTTGATGTGTGTAAGATGAATGCATAGTAGTGATGCAGATGCATACTAAAACACATTATAAAATATAATTGAGCGTGACCGTTTATGTAAATGCCTGCTGCCACTCATCCCACACTTGGTTTACAAGATTGTAAATGCTTGAAAAAATGCCCTGATATTTGCATTTCCTTCTTTCTTGTACTTGTAGCTATGGATATACTAGCTTGAGGAGCAAATCCCCCCCGCACCCCCCACATACACCCTTCCATCTTCTCTTCTCCCGCATCAGTTGTAATTATTTCTAAGAGCAGTAGTTAAGGAGGCATAATCAAGGAGCCAATAATGAAGTAGATTTAGGGGAGACGAAGTAGTCCAGTTGAGCATGCCCAGAAGCATATGATTTGCATAAAGGCTATGGAGGCATCGATCTGTGTAATGCCTTCTCCTAAAGGATACAATCGTCCGACTTGAAAGTAGTGCATGGCAGTGGACTGATTGTCTTTAGAAAGCAGTGCTTAACAGTGAGCCGATCCTTGACTTCAACGTTGAATATGGTGCGCTCATCCTTGACTTCAGCTTTGAACACAGCGAGAACTGATGCTGGACTCTGTTGCAGTTATTTCTGCAACAGTCAGGGCAGCAAGCAAGCATGCAAAATTGTATGCCCAATTGATAGTCGTATAAGGACGTTTTGTACGCTTTCCGGTCCTGTTGCTTTTAGTCTGCTGTTGTTATGAAGCATCATTGGAATTGGTTGATAAAATGGCGAGTTTTTGGAGAGCCATGCGCAATTTGACGTCATGTGTTCTGGTGTCAAGCTACTATGTATTGCTCAAATTAGAAGATGGATCCTGTATGGGAGTCGAAAGATAAACTCAGAGGTCCAACAGTTGCACTCGGGTTGACAACCTGAGTGTTCCTTTTTTTAAATCTTTGGTTTGGGGGACCCAATGGATGGACTGTGAAATTGTTGGAGGGGAGTAGGTAACAAAGGGGGGTGGTTGGGCCAAGTTGGATTATTGAATAGACATGACCTTAATCTCCTAGGCCTTTGATTGAGCTTAAAAGAGTTTGGTTCGGTTGGCTCATTGGACGATTCGTGTGTGTGTGTGTGCATTCCCATCGCATCTTTTTGAAGTATCTTGTTTTGAGAGTAGCTATTGTACGGCAGCGCCAGTGTCCACTTTTGAGTGGTGAAATGCACAGTAAAGATGTTGTGAGAGTAGATCGAGCATCGTCACTTGATTGCAAACAACATTGATAGTATCAAAATCGGGAGAGATTTTGGTTGAGACAGTTGTACATTGAGGCAACATCTGTGTGCATTCTCCTTGGTTGCAATACCTATATGATCAAAGGTTGATATTAAGGTTCGAAGCTATGGAACTCAAGTTATGAGAGAGAGAGGACTTGTGAAGGATCTAAGATCTCCATAATCATGCTCTTTGTACTTTGAGACATGGTTTAGGGTGATCTTCGTGTTGTCTAATGACTTAAGTACTCTAGAATTTTCAAGGTCTAAGGGCCTTGAAACAAGTGACAAAGCTATCTGCATCGATGTAGCCCTAGTCCTACCTTCAAGGGATTGATAGCCTTGTAAGGCTTCATAGGCTCTCAAGGCCACAAGGCTAGCATATGAATTGATCCACCTCATCCACCTACATATCCATCCATGATAGCCCTCCACAAGTTCTCCTCTAGTTGTGCTTAATCATTTTGTACCCTCATCGCCAATAGACTCTTGCATCACCTCTCTATTTGTACTCAATCTTATTGTACCCTCGTCGTGATCAAGCCTTCACATCACCTCTCCATATGTGCCCTTTAACTCCTCCTTTGCCTCATTATGTTGATCTCCATCTCTCTCACATGTTGCACCATGATTACCTCACCATCCAGAACAATTCTTCCTCATTAAGGCCTTGATGCCATAAATGTTGATTCTTGATAAAGGGCACAATTATGTTCTAATGCTAACCTGCCACAAATTAAGAGTTCTCCTAATAAGCATGTAGCAAAGTAATTCTTGTGGTAAGTAGGATAAGGTTTTTCATAAGCGTCGGTAGCACTTCCTCTCGTTAAGCTCCAATTTTTTTAATGTTTGATCATCGTTTGATTCACCCATACTGGACATGTTTAAAAAAATGTGATGATTTCGGTTTTAGGTTTAGGGCCCACTATTTCACATGTTCGCAACTTGGGTGACCTTTCAAGATTAATTCCTAGTGAACCACTTTTAGGTTGAAGAAGGTCTAGTAAAGATTGCCATGTGGAAGAACGCCCCATTTTAGCAAATGTTTGGAAAAATGTGAATCATATTAGAAGACATGTGATTGCCATGTCACCAATTGCACGTGAGGACATGTGGTAGGAACACATCAATACTCCCACCTATGCCTTTTTGCCACATCATCAAGCATGGCCACGTAAGCCTATTGCCTATTGTTAGCCTAGGCACCTCAACCTATTGTGACCTCATCATAGGCATGCCACTTTCTACATGACACCTCTCTTCACTTGGGCACTATGCAAGTCTAATCTGCCTATGCTAAGGCTAAGCAATACTACTTGGGGTGAAAGAACCTCATAGAGGGAAACTAGAATTGTGGTAGGCAACCCTTCCATCATGGAGTATGTAACTACTAACTCGAAAATTGAGCCTCAATTATTATTTTAGCACTTTATTGAAGAACAAATGTTTTGCCTACGTCAAAGGGGGATGAAGGACTGGCCCAAAAGAGCTCACAATTCACCAACTTCTAACTCCACTCTTGTTTATAGTTCCAAACTGTCGAGCTCATAAAAGAATCCAGATCATGGGTTGGCACAGCTAGTCCTAGCATCGACAACTTCAATTTGCATTCTTGTTGTTGCACCTTGCACCTACATCATGACACAAGGCCAAACGACATCAATCAAGCAAATCCAACAATCTAATAGGAGCCTGCCCGATGAAAATTCTCTACTATGATATCGTGCTAGAATTGATAGAGTGAAGTAGTGCTTAGAGAGATTGTTGCATGAGCTTTTTGATAAGCTTTTTCAGTAAATTTGGTGGATGTGAATTTTAAAGTGAAAGAAAGCTAGCACCTCTAATTTTGCATAAAACAATGTTACACCATTGGAACTTTTTAGAATCAATGTCTCCAATTGTGACACATGGCTCAAGGAGGGCTCATAGAACCAAAACATGCCTCTAGGCTGCCTACTGTAAAGAGTGTCAACTAATAAAAGGGCTGGCTACAATACAGAAAAAAGAGCATACTTGACACCGAGTACTTAACAATGTAACAAGAATGAACACAAGCTTGAGATATAGGAAATGTAGAGAAGGGCTCTTAACCCATATGTATTTAGAGCAAGTGAACTGCGTGACCAACTCTCGTGTCTGGGATTTCATTGAAACCTTTTGCATCTCTTTTCTTTCATCCCTCAGCATCTCCTCTTTGTCCCCTTCTGAGTTGCGCTTCTCCCTTTTATGGACTCACCTTCGAACTAGAACCCTTAAGTCACCTCGGCCACGATCAATCTTGCTTGACACCCTCTTAGACTAGTTTTGACCGAGTCCTCGTGTTCTGAATCTCAGAGAAGCTCAAGGCTAACAGGTACCAAACAAGTAACTATGGATGTAGGGGAAGCATAGAGCTTGGTGTGGCATATAGGCAGGCTCTCTTGACTTGCCATTCATTAAATCTAGAGTTATGAGAGGGGAAGGTCTTTGGGGATCAAGACATTCATGGGGGAAGGTTGGGTTTCCACCTCACAAGTTGTTGGGGCCTTGGAAGCTTGGGGTTGGCAAGGTTAGTCACTTGTTGGATGGTTGGGAATACTAGTCCCTTTATACTCTTGTTCAAGCAAGGTTGGTACTCAAGGGGTGTCCAAGCTTATGATTTTGCTAGGGATTAGTGTATGCTAGTGCCACTAAGGTGGATGGGGCTAGATGCTTGACTGGGCTTTTGAGCTGCAAATCGGTGGCCCTACGATCTGATGCCATCCTCTGAGTTTTTTGGGTCATGGCGAGGATTCACAAAAAACATTTTTTTGAACAATTCACAAAAATCAAAATTTCAAAATTTGAAGGTTTTTCTTGAGAATTTACAAAATTTTTAGCTAAAATATAACTACATTTCCTGAAATTTTGTAGATTTTACGAAATTGAGAAATATTTTTTACAGTTGAAAATGCAAATTCTAGAGGTTCATTGTATATAGTTTGTAGGTTTTCCATGAACACTGGTCATGGCAGCAAGGGATCTTTGAGGGGTTCTCATTTGGGAGGCAAAATAGTCAAGTCACCAAGTCCTATATTTCTACCAATCTTGCAGCTTGTTCTACACCCTCGTCTTGATCCACTCAAGCATGGAGCATGTCTAATTCTAAGACGAATCATGTCTTGTTAATAGAACAAACTTGAGTAATGATCATCTCCTAAACCGTGGAGACCAATTGGGGTGGGAGTGGAGATAGGCCACATTTGTGTAATCTTTTGCCATAAATTTGTGCTTTCCACTATTCTCCATGTCCTATGCCATACTTCCAAGAGCTGCAAGTTGGAGCTAGAGCTTTGGTATTTCCTATTCCAAGTAAAAGATCTGCTCTTGTGGGTCTAAAGTGATTCTTCATTTTTGAATCTTTGCATAGGAGAGAGATGGTAGGGCTACAATGCTCTAGTAAGAGACTTTGTTGGCTAGAGTCGAAGGATATGTCTTAAACTTCAAAAATTCCATGGTGGCCTTTGTGGTTTGAACAACCCCTTGCTAAAAACTCTTGGGGTAGGCTAGGGATTCACCCCAACTCGGGGTTAGGGAAGAGACAAAGAACCTTGAAATGAGCTGAGAAACTAAGGCAGCTGAAGTGAGATTGTAGAGGAGTGTGGGGTAGAAGAGATGCATCATGGCACAAAGAGTGAGAGCACAAGTGAGGCAAAATACATGTATTAGAATGAAGGAAACACCTCCATTGTATAGAAAGAGAGGATGGTGTAGACACCTCCCCTAAATCAGTGGCAATCAGCCCCTACATCAATGGGACTAGCCTAAATCAAAGGAACCTCCCATGTGGGGGCCTTTGGTTTACATCATCACTTAGGTCACACACTAGACACATCATAGCACTAGATGTGCCTCTACAACACACACGCACAAACATGTGACTCCCCTAGATGCACACATGCACCATAGAGCAAGCCCTTGACCATACTTATCCCAACATAGCCCCCCTCAAGGGTTTGCCTCTTGTAATGTCAAGGATACATCTAGATTCATAGTTTCTCATGCCATCTCATGGTGGTCACACACATGGCCATCTCATGGTGGTCAAGGATAAATCTATGTCTAGGATCTCATGCTAGCAAAGGTGCCCAAGGGTCAAGGTTCACAAAAATATGATAGGCCAAAACACACATATCACATGGCCTACATCATATGGTGACCAGAGGTAATTTACAAAAGACAAAACACATTGCATTCTTTTTGGAGTACTACTCCAAGCAGAGAACCTCAAAATTTGACCAAGTGATGATAAACAAAAATTCAAAGACAAGTTGCTCAAAAGGCAAAGTCCTTGTCTTCTACCACAAAGTTCAATGCTTCATTTGCTGATGGAGTTCTCTCTTCAACCAGATTTGTCATAGTCCTGTTCTTCTCATTGCAAAACTTTTCAGAGTGATTATTCTTTCCACAATATGAGCAATGGTTGATTCCATAACAATCCTTCTCAAGGTGATTGTTTTTCCCACAGTGTTTACAAGCCTTGTACTTGCTCTTTGAAAACTTCACTGCAAGTGCCTCTATATGCATTTTGTCCATTCATGAAGTGTTCTTTCTTTCCTCTTCTTGTAAGGCACTAATGATACCTTCTAATGAGGGTTGAGGAAGATTCTTCAAAGTAGTAACCACATTGTCAAAATCCTAAGGCATGCTCTTTAAAAGCACTGCCATAGCATCATCCTCAGTGACAAGGGAATTAATTGAAGCTAGTTGTGTCATAATACTTCTCATAGTGTTGACATGGGTAGCAACATTATCTCCCTCCATTTTAAGTTCAAAGAACTTAATTTTTCAGACTTAATTTGGACGTATGAGAGCTAGCACCAAACAATATGTCTAACTTGTGCCATGCTTCAAAAGGGGATTCCAAATCTGAAATGTGGTGTACATAGCCATCACCCAAACCTAATGCAATGATGGCATAAGCTTTCTCAATTCTCTTTGCATCTGCAGGTGTAGAAGTAGAGTCAATGGCTTTTCTTTTACCTTTTGTTGTAGTTGATTCACCTTCCTAAGAGGTTTGAGTTCCTTCCTTGACTAAGTCCCATAGATTTTCCTTCATAAGAATAAAATTTATCTTCATCTACCAAGTATGGGATCCTTGGGCATTGAACTTGTCAATTTTATAAGTAGCCATGAGAGGGTCTCACCTTTATCGGGCAGTGTCTACTCTCTTACAAAATGACTAATCTTGTGGAACAAAGAAATCTCCCTCACCATACAAATGTAGATTGCCAGAGATAAATTTAGAGAATCCTAATTGTTTAGCATATTCATACCCTGTTGGGCTTCTCCCAAAGTTTCTTGGCTGGGGTCTTCTTCACTTTGAATTTTTTCCTTCTTGTAGTCTTCTTCAAGTGATTAGCATTAGAAGAACCTTCAGAGCTTGGCATTTTGACAAAAGATCAGTCCCAATTGAATTTCAAACTGAAAATGCATTGTTTGATCTGTACTTTGGCATTACTTCAATCCTCAAGCATCACTCTAGCATTTACTCTAGCATCAAATGTCCAAAACTGTCAAAAATGCATTGCAGTAGACTAGCTCAACTTGGAGGGCACAATTCACACAGCTGAAGAAGAGTTTTAGAGGGCTTTCTATGCAAAACTAAAGCTTGAATACCCAAGTAAGTTCACCACAGGGCATTGCTAAAATAGTGTGCCTTTTTGTATGGGAGAGTTATGCCTTCTTTGACTATCTTTTCTCTTATTTCTCCTTGCTCCAGCAAGCATTAGCCTACAAAATTCATCAGAGCAGCAAGCTCTAGACATGGACCAATGTGTGCTAGGAGGGCTTAGGAAATGGTTGAGCAGAAGAGCAGAATTGTGCATTTTTTCATCTCAGCTTGCTTGAATCAGCACGGGTGGAATACTCCAAATATAGGGAAATGTTTTGGGCTAGAGGAGTGCCGCATAGGTAGAAACTCTAGCTAGAAGGGCTTGGCAAAAGTCGTAAGGAATGGGGAGAACAGAGCTAAGCAATTTCTAAGAAGGAAGGAGGAAGAAAGCTTAAAAAGTAGTGTTGGAGAAGATGATGAGGTGGCACTACCAAAATGAGTTCTACAAAGCCTACCAGCTCTGATACCAAATGTAGAGGAGTGTGGGGTAGAAGAGATGCATCATGGCACAAAGAATGAGAGCACAAGTGAGGCAAAATCCATGTATTAAAATGAAGGTATGACCTCCATTTTATAGAAAGAGAGGATGGTGTAGACACCTCCCGTAAATCAGTGGCAATCAATCGCTACATCAGTGGGACTAGCCTAAATCAAAGGAACCTCCCATGTAGGGGCTTTTGGCTTACATCATCACTTAGGTCACACACTAGACACATCATAGCACTAGATGTGCCTCTACAACACACACACACAAACATGTGACTCCCCTCGATGCACACATGCACCATAGAGCAAGCCCTTGACCGTACTTATCCCAATAGAAATGGTTTGAAAGTAAACTAAAGTGAAGCTTGTTAGTGGCTCTAGGCGATGAGATTAGAGACTTGGAAACTTGGGCTAATGGGTTGAATGAAAGCTGAAGGGCTGAAGACCCGTGGTGAATCAAAACTCTAAGAGCTAAAGCCACACGACTTAGGTGAGGGCTAAGGCAAACGCCAAGCAGAGATGAGGTTGAGTTGAGGTAGGGCTAAGAGAATTAAGGGGTTGAGCGAGCTAAGCAATGAGCAGTTGAGCTCGCGCACACATGCGTGCGTGCGAGAGAGAGAGAGAGAGAGAGAGAGAGAGAGAGAGAGAGAGAGAGAGAGAGAGAGAGAGAGAGAGAGAGAGAGCACTGGAGAGGGAAGAAGGGAGGGGGGTAACCTTGGAAAGGGAGGGAGGGGGTTGCTTTGGAGGGGGATGCATAGGAGAGGGAGAGAGGAAAGGGAGAGAAGGCTTGCTTTAGAGGGGGATGCATAGGAAAGGGAGGGAGGGGCTATGAGAAGAAATAAAGAGAGAGAGAGAGAGGAGGATTCATCAGAAGATGGAAAAGGGGGGGGGGGATACATTGGAAGAGTAGGGGGCTATGTTGGCAAGGAGAGGAGGAGGCTACAATCAAAGGAGGGGTTGCATTGATTGTAGTAAGGTTGCATTTGAAGAGGAAAGGAGGGAGGTGGTTGTGCAAGAAGCTCTATTGGAGGATGGAAGGGAGTGGGCTACACTAGAGAGGGAGGCAAGGGGCTAAGTTGGCAAAGAGGAGGAAGGGAGCACAATGTGCAAGGTAGGAAGGAGGGGAGGGGGTTCATAGGAGAGGAAGGGAGGGGCTACAAGGTAGATTCATAGAAGAAGAAGGAGTTGCAAGGTAGATTTGTAGAAGAGAGTAGAGGGCTACAATGTAGAATCTCTAACGGAGGATGCACAAGAGGGGAAAGCAAGTTGTATATGAGAGGAAGAGAGGGGTTTCAAGGAAAATTCATAAAGGGGGAGGTACAACAATGTAGATGTAGAGTCAAACACATTATTAACAAACTAGAAGGAAGTGAGTATATGCTCTTGGGCTCCTACATGTAGAAGGGGATGCAACAACATAGTTAAGCACAAGAATTTTTGGCTCAAAGCTATGGAAATTCGACATCCAACAAGGTGGGAACATGTGAAGACAATTTTGTGAAGCTTGAGGATAGCAAAAGCTCCCACTGAGAAATTCAATGTTAAAATATCATGAACTGCTTGGCAAGAAAGCATATGCAAAACTCCAATTGGCAAAGGATATAGAAGATAAGAGACATTGTGATGATATGAATGATATCCTATAGAGTTGATCTTGTAATGTTAGAATTAGTGGTTTAAGACAAACTTTCTCCTGGTAAGAGTTGGCTAGAGGCCTTGCCATTTATTGATTTTTTCCTTAATTCTATCAATTACCCAATCCCATCGATAATTTATTGTGCATCTAAAACCCATAGGAACTCCTATTAATCTAAAGACCTCTCTCTCACCTATAATTTTTCAACCTTTGTTTGTAAGGAACTAGGGTGGTGGATTCCTAGTACCATAGATCTCTATTTTTTCATGGTTAATTCTGGAGCTAGAGGCCAGGCAAAACACATTTAATCATTCAAGAATGTCACCCTCTGATTGCTCGTTGTTATGCGGCATAAGATTGGTATCATTTGCAAATTGTTGGCATATGATATGTCTTCCCCTGGATACCTTTCAAAGTGCCATTATCTGCCTTATCCTGAATAAGCTATCCAAGGGAACCAACTGCTATCACAAATAGCAGTGGTGCTAGAGGGCATCCTTGTGTGATAAATCTCTTTAATGCAAAGCAAGGAGAAATGTTACCATTTATTTCTATCTTTCCTCTAGCCTGGCAAAGGAGGATGTCAATAAAGGAAATGAATTTAGGGCCTACTCCCATGTCCTATAAGGAGGACAAAATGAGCCCCCATTCCATCCTATCGTAGGCTTTGTTAAAACCAACTTTGAGGAAGCAGATATCTTGCTGGGTTTCATCCTCTAGTTCAAGTCCTTCCGAGGTTCTTCCCAGAGGGTAAGGATTGCCTTGAGGATGTGCCATCCTTGAATAAATCCTTTTTGCTCCTCTTATCCATTTCTGCATCTTAGTCATGAGTCTGATGGTCAATGATTTTGCAAAGATTTTATAACTGGTGTTTAGCATGGTCAAAGGTCTCCAATTTTTAATCTCGTCTTTAGGTCCTCCTTTTAGATTTAGCTTGATCATGCGTGTGTTAATCCGTGGATCTAGGAACCCTTGATCTTTCAATTCCTACCAAAGCTTCATAAGGTAGGGGCCAACCTGTCCTAAAAAACTTGGTAGAATTCCACTTGGACCCCGTCCTCCTCTGGTGTATTACGTTTTGCCATTGCATCCACTGCTTCTTTTAATTCTTCTATTGTGAGGTCTCTATCTAAGTAAAGGCAATCAAAGGTGGTGACTTGCTTGATTCTAACCTACCAATAGAGTTCTCTGGCACTAATTTTTGTTGTTGAGAGTATTAGCCTCTCCAAGAATTCTTCGGAAATGAGACAAGACTATTTCCATAATCTCGTCTGAGTCTTGCACTATCTGCCTGTCTTTCTGAAGAGCATCCAATGATTCCTTAGCGTGCTTCTTTCGGAGGCTTCTAAACATATCATCATCAGCCTTATCCCCTTTACCTGCCTACCATTCTCTTGTATAGATTATGGCTTGTCTTGCTTTGATCTCTGCCTCAGTTCTCATGCTATCTCTTGCGTTCCTTAGTTGTGCTTGTCCTTGGGGAGTGTTGTCATACTCAAGTCCCTTTATCTATTCTTCTATAATCTTCCACCTCCTGAGTCTACCTTTACTACGTTTGATAGCCTTCAAGAAGCATCTAGTGTGCTCTATTTCTCTCACCCACTTGTGTGCCATACTAGCAGTTCCTCCAAAAGCCTTTTGCCAGATTCTTACAATTTTATTTTGCACACCCGGTAACTGAAAGAAAAAGGGGTTCGCCTTGAATCAGGATCTGATGATCCTCCCTTCACGCTTTCTAGGGAGATTAAGATTGGTTTATGATCAGAGAAGTGGAGGGACGTTAACGCACTACTCTTATGACAAAGCGTGTCATCCAAAATCCTTCTAGAGAAATAAGTTTTGTCCAACCGAGCTTTTTTGTGGAACTAACCTATCTGACTGTTTGACCAAGTGAAAAATGTGTCTTCTAAGGCATCAATCAAAAGCGCTTGATCCGTGAGGTTGTTCCATGTGGTCAACTCACTCCCCCTTAAGACATTACCTATTCCATTCCATCTATCTCTTTTGCATTGGACCATATTAAAGTCTCCCAAGAGAATAGTATTACCTTGAACCCCCCTCCCAGAGGAGTGCTCTATCCCTAACTGAGTTAGGGAGTCGATTGAGAAGATATTACAAGCTAGGTTGCGGTGATTGAAGTCAATCCCTACTCCATTTTGACCAAAGGTTTTTAGGACCCCACCTATTGCTTGAGATAGGTGCTTGGCCACTCCCAAAACTGCACCCCCTCTACCCTCTTCATGTTCAGTACAAAACCACATTCTCATCGTCAATATGGCTAAGTTGCCATCTTAGTTTTGGCCCACCTATTTTGATTTCTTGAAGAGCTAAGAAGTCAGAATTGAGTCCTCTTGAATGAATCCATCTTTTGAAAATTACTGGTCTGAGGTCATGCGACATTCCTTTAACATTTCCACTTAGTCTTGTGTCTGCATCATTGGGTGGTGCTTTTATTTTGTTTCTTCTTAAAGTTGATTGGGCTGACCTGAGGGGAGAGTGCAAATCCTCTTGACATCCTCCTATTTTCTCTCTCTGTGGCACTTGGGTCTTTGGGTTTATCCCTTGAAGCTCCCGATTGCTGACTCAATTTTCCACCTGAATAGTTTTTCTCCCTTTTACTAGAGTAAAGGGGGGTCCTTCCTTCCCCAAGGCTACATGCTCATCTTGTTCTAACTTAGCTATTGTGATCTTTGAGGAAAGTATGGTGGATAGCTCTGAGGAAGAAGAATTTTAGTCACTTTCATTGTCTCCTTTTTTAAATTATTATAAAATATTATTTTGAAAAGTGTTTTAAGTGAATATAAATTACATGTGAATAATTGTTTTATTCTTAGTAAGAAAAATACAATTGCAAGGTGTGGTAAATAAAGGAAATTATTCTACAAAATGTACAAATCAGCAAAATGGATCAAAGGGAATTCACAGCAATTGTTCTACATCAAAAGTGAGCATTTTGACCTTTTGTAGTTCTACATTATCATGCATATGCCCACATACAAGAAAGAAAGTCATACAATTAGATTGTGGAATATGATGGACAACATCATCCATCCTTTAAAACATTGTAAGCCTGCAACACTGTATTAGTTAACTAAAATGTGTTCAAAAGAATGCAGCACGTAAGTGTTCGAACATAAACGAAACACTTAACTATCTAGTTGCTATAAAATTTGGTGATGATGGAAGAGATGAAGATACAATTTTAACTATGCAATGATGAATAACGATGACCTATATGAAATTTTCAAATTTATTATAGATTCACCTAACAACTTAGAGCAAGTTCACAGGTGGCACCATATATCCGAGTTATCCAATTTTTTAAAACAAACAATAGTTGATGGTGAATGCTAGCATCATTTCTTTGCAACATAATAGCATGATCATGTAACACTGTAACTATGCTCTATAAGCGCATTACAAGGTCTCATTTTGTTCATAATTATTTGGATAGTCTCGAAATAATTCAAATTTCTCAAAATTTCTTGCATCATTTCTTTGCAACATTGAAATAGCATAATCTTGCAACACTATAACTATGCTATATAAATGCATCAGATGGTCTCATTTGGATAGTCTCAAAATCATTGGATTGTCTTCCTAAAATTCCTAAAATTCCTAAAATTATCTTCAATATAGTAAATTGCCTTGTTAATCTCCTTATGTTTGAAATTCCTATCAAACCATGCTTTGTGTCTTCTCTTTTTTGTTGTCATGGAATATAGGCCCTTTCCTTAGTGTCAATTAGTGGAACCATTTCTTCAAGGCCTACGCTAATTGGAATGGTGCAAATCTCATGCTAATATTGACTTGACTATGACTATGTAACCCCATAAGGTTGCAATAAGATTTTCAATTCAATCCACTCTTATAGGTTCTCTTGTCTTGATAATTGCATTACCCAAAATCTTAATAGTAGAATCAACCTTTCAATTTCCTTGTAGATAATTATGTTGGATGATCATAAAGCCAATCAATAGTTCTCTAATCACATCATTTATGAAGTATTCCACTTATCAGGTACAATATTTATGGACAACCGTATATGGTAATCACTTATTCATAGATAAGTTTTTATGTGCTTCTTGCATATGCTATCCTCATCGCTCCAAAAATACCTCCTTTTGTGGAATAATTTGTGGGAATAATCATGTACAATGATTAAGTGCCCTTCGTAGATATCTATATATATACCACATAATCAATCCCTCATTTTCCAAAAAGGGTTATGAGAAAAAATCATTGTCCAAGGGTTAATAACCTTGTGTTGTGGCTTCTTATTTCTTTGGCAAACATCAAAGTGCCTAGCATTTTTCAACATCATATTACCTGACATTGTCAAAGGTATCTTTCCATAAAGTGGGCCACCAACAACCCTAATAGGAGGATTTTTTATCAATTTATTCTCCTGGAAAATGGCCACCTACTGTTCCTGCATGAGTCTACTAGTAGTTGATATGGAGCTACTTTTAATTTTGTTGCATCAAGAGGTCTGAGGTCTAATGAATGCTCTTCTTGCCATGGGATATCCTATGATACATGCTCACCATTTGAGAGCTACACCTATTTGAAAGATCAGAGCACCCTCACTTAGGACATATGATGTACATTATAGTGTTGTGTCCCTTTGAGCATTAGAATCTTGAGCTCAAATTCTTGTAACCCTAGAAGCCACCTAATTATTCTAGCTATTGTGCATGTCGACTAACTAGATATGGTAAGGTTTACTAATTAGTGTAGAAGACAAAATCATTTTCCAATAATAGCACCTAATCTTTTTCACATCATAGATCATTAATAACGCTTGTTGTTACATGGTGGTATGATTTACAGCTGTCTCATTGATTTGATTGCTTCTAATGTAGACTGGGTAGCTATTTTGTTCTCTTGGTTGGAAAGGCAATAGCCAATCTTACCTTTAGGATTTCAAACCCTTGTCCATAAGAATTCTATTACCTTTATGATTTCAAACCCTTGTTCACATTCCTTGGTCCATAAGAATTCTATTAAGAGCTAGTATAGTGGTCTAGCTATCATTGCCGAACCTTTTGTAGTATCCTACATGCCCTATTAAGATTTATACATCTTGCATATTCCATGGAGCCAGTAGTTCAAGCATTACTTTGACCTTTTCCATGTCTGTAGAAATTCCATGACACCATGTGGCCCATCCCATGTGTTACCATAAATCAACATTTCAGACAACGTAAGGAAATCCCATTTCACTACAATTATTTAGGACTTCTTCCTAACACACTTTATGGTGGGTTTTGAATGCAGTATACATTACTCTTTGAAAGGTTGCTAGTGTATTACATAAGCCAAAGGGAATTACTTACAAGCAAATACTCCCCGTTTAGTTGTTGCTTGGTCTTTTGGTGTAATCTACATTTGATTGTTGCTATGAACAAATTCTAGTGGCATGCAGCTAATTTTCTTTGTCTAGGCATGCTTCATGCCTTTGCATTTGTTCTAGGTATGCAAGGTAGATTACCATTTTTAAAGGCATATGTTACATACAATAAGTGTTGAGGCATATGCAATGAGGAGCTAAATGTTAGGTGCAAGAGTGTAAACATTACTTGAAAATAATTTTTAGAAAGGAAAGAACAAGGGCCTGGGAAAGTATGTAACCTTTCCTTAAATGAAAGGAATTTACAAGGAAAACAGACACCTTCTATAGCAAAGATCAATTTGGTTCTCGATCTTGTTTAGCGCCCATCCGCTACTATGAGATGATCAACTCAAAGTAGCTCTCGGACTAAGCAAGAGAGGGACCAATGTCTCGGGAGATCTGTGGGATCGTGCTCAAGGTAAGTGGCACAACGATAACTTCCTATTGGAATCACAAATATTAAATAGATTTGACCTCCCCATGATAAAGGAACAGTAGGCTGTGTGGGCCAGAGAAAACCTCCCCTGGCTAGGTAGTTGTCTACCTCTCGTGGGATGAGAGAATTTAGATGGGCGGGCCAATGGAGTCTTTCTTTGGTTCCTATCATCAATGATGGTCAGGAGGAGTTGATAAGTAGACTAAACAAAATGTGGTATCGAAGAGAGGACAATAACATTTGTTCTCATAGATTCTCTAAAGTCTGGGATTGAGAGATCTCTTAAAAACAATTGTGCCTCCTCTGGCTCATCCTACACTGAGGTATCTGGACTGCAGTTCGAGCCCAAAAGATCGGTCACAGGAATGGTTGGTGTAGAAGATGCAACAGAGCGAGAGAGGATATCCCACACTTGTTCCTCAATTGTGCCTATTCCAAGGAACTATGGGATTTGATATACCGACACATAGCTCCCTTCCCTTTTAGCTACTAGATCATTTTTCTCGAAGATTCTCCTAATAGAGCTCCACAAAACTAGAACATCACCAGAGCCTCAATGCTCTAGTCAATTTGGCTATAGAGATGCAATAAGCCGTTTAATAATGTTTTAATGTATACTAAAATTGTATTTGAATCAATATGTGTGCTTATAAGAATGAAGAGATAATGTCAAGAAGCTTGGCCTTCTGCACACTCAAGCCCAAGACTACTTCAAGATTGAAGAAAAGCTCGCAAAGGAGGAATCCATGCTACTGGACCAAGACAAGTTGATTTCTCTTAGAATGAGGATTGTGATCATGGGTTTGCACAAATCAAGAATGCTCTAGCTTCAGAACCCATTCTATGCAATCCTGATTGGTCAAAGACTTTCTATATCAATCCTGGGTTTGGTGAGCACACTCTGGCAGGTATTCTTCTCCAACAAGGGGAGAATCGGTTCATGTATCCCATTCGATTTGCTTCTCGACAATTGCTCGACACTGAATGACGCTACTTAGAGGCTGACAAGCAGGCCTTGTCTTTGGTGTTCTGCATTGAGAAATTTAAGCATTATGTGGCTGGAAAGTCCTTCATTATACTCACTAGCACTGGTCTTGCAAAGCAGGTTCTTCAATCACCAAATCCCATGGGCCGGTTGGCCAAATGGTTGGCCGTTTTACAAGAATATGATTTTTCTTTCAAAATTGTAAAAGGGGGTTGCTCCAACTTGAAGAATGCTTTGATTGATTTAGAGGAGTGCCTTGATGTAACCCTTGTAGTGGCCATAGAAGTTAGGGATCCATGGTATGGCAGTATCTACAGGTTTTTGACTGCTTTCTCCTTTCCTCCAGAAAGTACTAGCTATGAGAGAAAGATCCGCAGAGATAGTAGGGGCTACACCCTCTTTGATGGGGTGTTGTACCATCAAGGCATGGATGGGGTACTAAGATGGGCCATTGATGCAGATGAAGTACCTAAGGTATTAAAGCATTATCATGATGGATTTTGTGGAGGCCACTATGCTAGTGACTATACAGCTAAGAAGATTTTACATGCTGGGTACTATTGGTCGACCTTGTTCAAGGATGTCACTATGCATTGCAAAACTTGTGAACCATGCCAATTCTTTGGTAGGAAGGATTTGTGTCCTGGGCAACATCACCCAGTGATGTCCATCCATCCGTTTCAGAATTGGGGAATAGATTTTGTCAGGCCCCTGCCCATGACTGCTTGCAAAAAGAAGTATCTTTTGGTAGCCACTCAATATGTCACTAAGTGGGCTAAAGGTATCGCCCTCCTCGTAGCAAATGGTAAGGCAGTTTCAAATTTCATATTTGAACATATCTGCACAAGGTTTGGGACACCCATGGAAATAGTATCTGACAATGGGAGTCCATTCTTAAATGAAGCAGTGGAGTTACTCATGGATCGCATGGGTATTGATCATTGCACTTCTAGCATCTATTATCCAGCATCCATGGGTCAAACGGAGCGGACCAATGGCCTCCTTTGTAAAACCATGGGAAAAATGGCTACAGGAAACAGGAGCCAGTGGGATCAAAAGGTCACAAAAGCCGTATGGGCTTACAACATCACTCATAAAATGTCTATAGGTCACATTCCTTTTGAGTTGTTGTATGGTATTGAGGCTATTTTACCACTAGAGATAGAGATTCCGGCATTGAGATTGGCACAAGAATAGAGGATGACAAAAGATGAGCATATAGAGGCCCAGTTGATGCAACTTGAGAAGCTAGATGAAACCCGACGCCTTTCCCTACATCAAACAGAGATTCAAAATAATCGACAAAAGGCCCGCTTGGATGCTAAGATTCGCAAGGGATGGGAAAGCCACTTTGCTGAGGGGGATGTTGTGCTATGCTTTGAAAACAGATTCGACCACCAAATGGATAAGAAGTTCCTTCCATTGTGGACCGGTCCATACAAAGTCATCAAGGAACGTAGCAATGGGTCTATACAAGTTCAGGAGCTGCATGAGCCATATGGCAAGAAGGTGATCAACAAGCGTTACCTCAAGCCCTTCTTTGTGCGTGATGGACCCAGGCATGGAAATGCTGTGCATTCTCTGCCTGGGGGGGGAACTATTATGGATAAATTTGTCTAAAGAAAAAGGCATAAATATGTGTGTGTGTTTGTATGTGTGGCAATAGTATAATAAAATATGGTGTGCATAGGGCCCAAGGTTAAGGTGGCACGGCATGACCATGTGCCACCCTTCCACGTAAGAGGACCCATAAGGTGTGATGTACATAATCCATGGTAGTAATATTATAAAATGTAAGGTGGCATGGTTCCTCCTTGTGCCACCCCTCTACCTAGGCGGTCCCATGCTTGCATTTAGTGAGATATGGCCCAAAGTCCATGGGAGAAATAATATAAAATAGGTGGAGATGGATATTATATTGGGTCATTCCCTCCATATAGGATAGGCCCATATGGGGAAGGTATAGAAGGTCCAAGAATGCAAGTTAAATAATGGGGAAAGTAGGATGAGGTAGCAAGATTCCTTGTGCCAACCCTCCACTTGTCCTCCTAGAAGTTTGAACGTATTACAAAAGTGGGAAGAGACCAAGGGAGTATCATAGACTTGGGATATGGGAGTTGATATATGTGGAAAAATGTGGCCAAGGGTTATCGCACACAATTGAGAGTGCATAATCGCCTAGCCCACATGGAGACTCTTCCACACACACCATGCATGTGGGAGGATGCATTTATTGGGAGAGACCCCCTCTCTTGGCTATAAAAGGAGGGGGCTATTCCTTGAGGGGACACGCTCATTCTTGTAAAGCCACCTAGCTAGTACTTTGATTTCCCCCTTCCCTTCCTTTCAAATAAAGCATGGCCCTCTTCCCTTGATGTCTCCATCTTTACATTCCTCCTCCCATCATGTACATGCTCTTCTTTCCCCTCTCTCTCTCCCCTTGTGCCATAGTCTCCCTCTTCATTCCCTCCCCTCTTAGTCTCTTTTCCCTACCCAGGTTAACGCTTCTCCCCTCACCTTCCCTATTCCTCTATGGCCCTTGAGCGTTGCCATACCTATCCTCTCACCTCTTGTCTTGATTTCTTTTCTGGCTAACAATGTGTGTGTATGTGCGCACATGTGTGTGTGTGTGTGTGTGTGTGTGTGTGTGTGTGTGTGTGTGTGTGTGTGTGTGTGTGAGAGAGAGAGAGAGAGAGAGAAAGAGAGAATTACCGCCAATAAAAAGTGTTTGTGTGTGTGTGTGTGAGAGAGAGAGAGAGAGAGTATATAAATAGATAGAGATATATGTATACATTTTATTCTGTTTATGAAATAGGAAATACAAATAGATTTTTTGTTTGTTTGTTTGTGTGTGTGTGTGTGTGTGTGTGTGTGTGTGAAGGATGGCTTGTAGGGCAACCATTGCACAACATAAAGGAGTAAGCTAGCCATGCAAAATTTTCGGGAGCAATGAGGAACATCGTATTATTCCACATAATAAGATCTCACAATGTGCAGATATAGAGGTGGCTGAGAGGCTACCATGATCGGTAAAAAAAGAAAGATGCCGCCATGGAACCTGTCGAGATGAGAGCATGGAAGCCAAGTGCCATGCGAGACAGGAGAGCAGAAGGAAGTGGAGAGCTCGTGAGCTCATCATAGAGCCCGCTCATGTTCTGAGCAATGGAGGAGTCATTTATGGTGCTTTGGAGACTCATTGTTTGTAGGGTCGATGCTAGGAGACGATTTCACATGGGCTTAGAAGGTGGTTGTAGCCCGAAGACGTGGCTTAGTGGATGTGAGCATGAACTTTGGAGGAAGTCATTGGTGAGGCTATTCTAAGTCGTCTTTGGATACAAAAATTGTAGAGATACATAAATTGCTATAGAAGCCGAGAAGCATGTGCAAGATAGAAATCCAAAACAAAAGAAATGTCATTGAAGGTTGATGAAGATGGAGCTATAGATAGTCGAGGAGCTCCTGCTATAGAACTTGCAGAACCAGAGGACCAAAGTTCTCCTAGAGGCAAATCCTTAAAGAATCTCTTTACATAGAAACCTGAGGAGCTAATCAAGTGAAGAAGAGAAGTTGTGACGATGCTAATCAGTGGGAGAAGGGACCAAAAAATAGTCACGTAAAGCTATATGAGGAAGGATTTCGACGCCGAAGGAACACTTGTGACAAGGTAGAAGCTCAAGAGAATGCAAGGGCTTGTAGCTATGAGTATATCGATTGCAATAAAATTTTTAATCAAGAACATCTGTGTATTTTTTAGAAGATTAGTGTGCAATGGTGGCAGGGGAGTATGAAAGAGTATTGGGTAGAGGTGGTAGTGGAAATGGCCACGAGGAGCACTTGGGAGCACATGGGAAAGTTTAGAGGTAATTAGGGTAAGGGTAATTAAGTGGTGGATTAAGGGTTTGTGAGGCATTTAGGTTATGGGTAATTAGAGGCATTTAGGTTACGGGTAATTAAGCAGGGGATTAGGGGGTTGTATGGGAAATTTTATCCATAATCAATAAAGAGGGAAAGGTTAGTGGTAGCTAGGTTAGGGTAGTTGAGTGGGGAATTGGGGGTAGCATGGAAAAATTTGCTCACAATTAACTGAATTTTAGTATATCGTGTGTGAAAGGACCATAAATAAACTACTACTTAAAAAGAGGAGAGTATTTAATTTGGTATTATAATAAAGAGGGGGTGGGATTTAAAAAAGTTAAGCCATTAAGGAAATTAAGAAGACCATCATTAAATCAATTTAGAAGAACACCCTCAAAAGACTTAAAAACGACATAAGGTTATTAAAAATCAAGGTTTATTAAGAAAAATAAAAGGGTTATCAAACTTACAATCGAATAGGGGTCGGGTAAAAGAGGGTAAGAGAGAGGGGGATAATCAAATTGACTAATTATTTTAAAAATGCCATAAAATAATAACTCAATTAAAATTACACCACAAAAGGGAAAAGGAGAGTAAAGGGAAGGGGGAAACTAATAATAGTTAAAAAAGAGTTTAATTTATGCCATAAAACTTAGTTAATGACCATTAAAAAAATAAGTAAATAAATAAATTTTGAAGTGTAAGTAGAAGGGAAAAGTAAGGGACTTAGCACATGGGAAGAAATAGGATGGGCATGGGAAAAGGTGGTCCCAAGTGGTCCCATGCATATTCCTATCCTATTCCCATCCCACCATGTGCTAACAAAAAAAGAGCTAGGGATGGGTTTAGGTGGAAGAGGACACATGGCATCATTTCATGTGTTTAGGAGGTGGGGACCACATGTCATCCTCCCATGTTTTGGAATTGCTATAAAAGGGGAACCCATTCTAGTTGCCAAGGTTCAAGATGGGAGAAAAAGTGGCTACTCCCATTCTAAATCCATCCTAGACCATTTGGTCTAGGATGGGTAATGATACAAAAATATTCCCATCCTCAACCCATGCTAGACCCATCCATGTGCTAAGGCTCTAAGGGGGGTTTAGAGTTTATTACAAAATTACCCGGGTCTTTCTTACACATGTACATTTATATATATATATATATATATATACATATATATCGTGACAACACTCCTAAGTTGCCAAATCACGTAGCTGCCATGTGGCAGTCCAACCATGTGGAATCCACATAAGCAGCCCTCCAACTCAGCTGCGTAGACACCTAGGATTCGTGTTGGCACCCTGCCAGCACAGACACTCCATCGAGACGCTCCAACATCTTCTTGCTGCAATTCCGTTGTTGTAAAGAAGCTTGTTAAAAGGCCGTTGAGCTGAATAAAGAACACAGTCTTTTGTGTGCTCAATTTCTGGTTGAGATCGTGTTTCCCTTTGTTATTGCGCTTGAGTCTCCGTCACCCTCTCCCTTTTCATACGTACGCTTGTTACGTATTTTGGTGGAGATGCCAGGATGGAATATGAACACACTCAAGAAGAGCAACAGTCATCACCATCCCGCCATATCACAACCGAAGCCACACTACTTTTTGAGCTCGTTCAGTCCAATGTCCATGTGGCCAATTTAACTGCGCATTTGACGTCCCGTCAAGTGTACAACGCTGGTCATGACTCCAAAGGTCATCCAAAGCCCTACACTGTATCATCTGAAGACGATATTTATATGTGGCTGGATCACTTTTCAAACTTGGCCGAGTATCATCGATGGACTGATACCCAGAAGGTTGAAGAGATAAAACCGTCCTTTCAAGGTTTAGCTGCAGCTTGGTACCATCAGCTAGACGAGAACATAAAGCAGTCTTGGCCGCATCTACAGCATGCAATGACAACTGCATTCGGTAATACAGAAACCGTGAAGGATGCATTGACCCAACTTCAAGATTTGAAGCAACAGACGGATACTGTGTCCCAATTTGGTGTTAAGCTTACTCATCTTTTGCTGCGAGTAGATCCGAATATGATTGAGGACTTGAAGTTGTTCTTTTTATGGCCAAGACTTCATTCAGATATTTCAGTTCGCACTTAGGATCAAGGCCCCAAAACTCTCAACGAGGCACTCCTTATAGCACAAAGGATCGAGTTCACGTCAGCAAGAAATGGTGCAAAAGCTCCAGCTCTACCTCCTTTACTGCATGTTCCAAATTATAGCATTGCTCCCACGCCTATGGAGATAGATCATACTCAAAATGTGCAAAACTTTCAAAAAAACATGTCAAGACCTAGGCCATACACTTCTAATGACAAGAAACTCCCTGACCATGATGTGAATGGCAAACCGAGATGTTTTCATTGTAATAGGTATGGGCATGTTACAAAACAATGTCTCCTGAACCAAGTACAGAATGCCCAGACAACTAGTATCAGCGACTATGCAGTGTTGGGAAAAGAAGATCTAGAGAGGCCAAGGAGGAATCTTCTCCAGGTAGTCCTTGTCCTCCTCCAATCACTTTTGTCATAGAGGCTTTATTCCAAAAAACACCAATGTTAGTTTTAGTTGATTCAGGTAGTTCACTTACGTCCTCTTTTAGTTCATTCATTTTAGATCATAATATTCCTCTTTACTCCCTTTCGAATAATCGTGTCATGTTTGGAGATAATTTGACACAGGTTAGTTCATCTTCAGGAGCTGATATAGAGTTAGAATTTTCAGGCCAAAAATTTATTGTACCGACCACAGTCCTTCCACGTCAAATCTTCCCAGTCACTCTAGGTTGCGATTGGTTGTCAAGTCATAATGCAGTCATTGATTTCAAAAACAAATGTGTACATCTCGATGAAGAGACGACCGTTCCTTGGATTTACTCTCATATCATTACTTCTCACATGTGTTCGGCTCTGGTCAAGCAGATGTACTCCGACAATCTGAAGTTCAACAGATTCTATCAAAATTTCCGAATGCATTTGCAGGTAATATACCAACGACTACAACGGCAAAGATTTCTCATGATATTCCTATAGGGGATGTTCGACCAGTTTCAACAGCGCAAAGGAGAAGATCAAGCCGTGAAGTCCAAATTTTGAGGGAACATGTAAACACAATGCTACGGGAGAAAGTCATTTCACATTCGAAATGCCGTGGACACGTGAGCCTCATTTGGTGAAGAAAGATAACAGTTCATATCCATTCTGTGTCAATTTCAGGCTCTTGAATGCTATCACAATTCGATATGAGTATCCGCTCCCTCGTCTAGATGATATACTTGATTCTCTGGCTCATTCCAAGTTCTTCACTAGTCTGGATCTCAAGTCAGGGTACTAGCAGATACCATTCAAACAAGAAGACCGAGAAAATACTGCATTCCGAACACCTTTTGGGTTCTACCAGTTTAACGTAATGTTATTTGGATTGAAAAATGCACCTGGGACCTTTCAAAGATTGATGAACTTTATTCTTCATGATCTAATTGTGGAAGGCAGCGTTCTAGTGTATCTTGATGACGTTCTCATTCACACCAAGACCTAGGATGATCACAAGGTAGTGTTGACAGAATTACTTAATTTACTACAACAGTTTAGCTTGAAGCTGAATTCCAAAAAATGCAAATGGGCACAAGCTAAATTGAAATATTTGGGATTCGTAATCTCAAGTGATGGCATTCGTCCTGACCCTGATAAGGTTACAGCTGTACAAAATTTTCCCCCTCCAAAAAATGTCAAACAACTACAAAGGTTTCTAGGTATGGCAGGTTTCAGTTCCAGATTTATGCCAGAATTGGCAGCTAGCGCTGCTCCTCTTCGCAATTTACTTCTTTTGAATGTTGAGTACAATTGGTCATCTGATTGTCAGCATGCTTTTGAGAAAGTTCGATATCTTCTTAAGGAGGATGCATTACTGCGACATCCAGACTTACAGCAACCATTTGTGGTCCGCACTGATGCATCAGAAGATGGTCTGGGTGCGGTTTTACTGCAGAAGGATGAAAATGGAGAACTGCGACCTATTGTCTACATCAGCAGGTCACTCACACGACTCGAACCAAGATATGCAGCAACTGAATTGGAATGCTTGGCTGTTGTTTGGGCCATTTCTAAGTTGCACGCATATTTACATGGAAATCAATTCAAAATTCAAACTGATCATGCGGCTTTGACAGGGTTACTGAAGAAAAAAGGCCTGCAAGGACGATTAGCACGTTGGGTTCTTCTTTTGCAAGATTACTCATTTAGAATCTCCTATGGGCCTGGCAAGTATAATGTTGTTGCTGATGCATTGTCTCGTTCAGGGATAAGTGCAGCTCAAGTGTCCACCAATGCTCAGCCAGTCGCTGCTCGAACGCCTTTACCTATTCCATTGAATCATCTGTCCCTTCCATCCATTCAAGATTTAAAGGATGCTCAAAAAAATGATCCATAAATTTCAAATATCATTTTGCAGATACAGACTCCTAAACCGCCGCTGCATCTATGTCTGATAGATGATCTTCTTTACTATCACAAAGCTCCTTTCCAGCCACGCCTTTTTGTGCCAGCAGAGTTCAAGAATTCCTATTTAAATGCATTCCATGATGGCATTTTTGGTGGTCATTTGGGCTTTCTCAAGGTTCTTACAAAGCTGCAGTCTAAATTTTATTGGCCTAAGATGAGACGCTCTCTTCACTTGTATTTGCAGTCTTGCCCTGTCTGTCAATCATATAAGGATCCAACTACAAAGCCGACTGGAGATATGCAGTCCATAAAAGTTTCTCGACCATTTGAGTTGGTGGCATATGATATTATGGGCCCTTTGCCGATTTCTTCCCAAGGATACAATTACATAATTGTTTTGACAGATTACCTGACTCGCTGGACAATAGCGCAGCCCCTTAAAACTGCAACAGCTTCAAAAGTTGCAAATTTTCTTCTCCAAAATCTCATTCTTCCACACGGCTGTCCAGAGCAATTGCTTTCTGATCAAGGAAGTAATTTCAAGTCCGAGGTGATAAGAATTTTGGCCGATCGATTAAGTGTGAAGCAGCAATTTTCCAGCCCTCATCATCCTAATTGCAATGGCTTGACAGAAAGATTAAATCGTACTATCAAACTCATGCTGGCAATGTACATCGATCCTGAGCATTCCAATTGGGACATTTCTCTTCCATATGTGGTAGCTACTTACAACACTTCCATTCATGAATCAACACGGGTAAGTCCTTTTGAGGTGTTATTTGGAAGACCCCCAAATTTCCCACCAGAGATTGGCACAATTGCACGTGACAAGATTAAGCATAAAGATGCAAAGGAGTGGGGTGACTTCCTGTCAGACGCATTGTCCTTCATTCGACAAAATGCAGCGTCACATCTCCAAAAAGCTCAAAGCCGCCAGCAATAAAGGACATAGACCTGCAACATATTCTCCAGGAGACCTGGTAATGATTCATTATCCCACCAGGAAAAAAGGGTTGAATGAGAAATTCCTAGAGAAATGGATCGGACCATATCAGATTGTTAAGCCAGTAGGCAAAACAACCTATGATGTTCAAAGATGTACTGCTGGGCGAAATTAGACAAGGACTACTGCCCATATCCAAAGGATCAAGCCTTATCCTTCCAGGGCATTTCTTTCGGGGGGAAAGACGTGACGACACTCCTGAGTCGCCAAGTCACGTAGCCGCCATGTGGCAGTCTAGCCACGTGGAATCCACATAAGCATCCCTCTAGCTCAGCTGCGTAGACACCTAGGATTCGTGTTGGCACCCTGCCAGCACAGACACTCCATCGAGACGCTCCAACATCTTCTTGCTGCAATTCCGTTGTTGTAAAGAAGCTTGTTAAAAGGCCGTTGAGCTGAATAAAGAACACAGTCTTTTGTGTGCTCAATTTCTGGTTGAGATCGTGTTTCCCTTTGTTATTGTGCTTGAGTCTTTGTCACGCTCTCCCTCTTCATATGTACGCTTGTTACGATATATATATATATATAAAAGTAAATGAAAGAGAGAGAGAGAGAGAGAGACTGCACTTTCAAATATCAAAAGACATTTTAAAACTTAATTAATAAAACATGTAATTGAAACGGAGGCACAAGAATTAATTAAAGGGGGTTTAAGAAGGATAAAGAATGGGTTTAATGGGGGTTTCATTAAAGGGGTAGGAGGAAGTTTTAGTTACAAGAAACAAGGGGTAGGGGGGTAAGGGGGGCAACATGTAAATGGGAGTAGGGGGGATTCTAAAGGCATACATTGATAGATCAAAAGTGTTTCAAGGATAACACACATAGGAACATCCTAATTTCCATTATGTCACATTGGATATAGAGTTTAGAAGAAAATAAAGCCATGCATGCACATGCATTTACATATACAAATACATATGCATGTGTGTTTGCGTGTGCACGCACACGTGTATGTGTGTACACACACACACAGGTTGCCACTCACTGGATGAGTCTTCCAGGTATCCAAGTTCACCTTAAGAACTTGACCTTCCTTTCTTAGATATATCATATTGGTACCCCAATCATGGATCAGACCAGATGTTCTCATGTACGGTCTTCCCAGGATAATGTCAGATGAGTCAAGCTGGTTGCCAAAGTCCATGACAAAAAACCATACCTTGTAGGATAGTCCAAATGTTCTGATCTTGAGATCCTTGATTACACCTACCGGTCGAGTTGTTGCTCCATCAACAAGCTTAACTTTCAATGTAGTTCTCTCCATGGGTGATCTTTCCCATTTTTCCTAGCATTGTTTGGTCATGATGCTAACTCCTGCTCCTCCATCCAAGATAGCCGTAACTACTTGGTTTTGGTAGGATATTGGAATAACAACATTAGTATCATTGCTTTCAGAATAACATCCCAATTTGTTTATTGGAACTGCTGGTAATTCTTGTAAACCTTTCATGGATGGTTCAGGGGGTTCTGAAGGTCCGTTTGGCACTCTAGACATCGAATCCAAGTGACCATTCATCCAATCACACAAGTCATACCATAGTGTAGGATTTCCCTTCAATAATGATGCTATTGGTGTTTTCACTTCGCTGGATAGGAATGTGGATAGTCCTGTGACATCCCTTGTTCTATCGAGTCATGTGACTGCATCAGACATTCGTTCATCAAAGTCGAATGCAAATCTAGGTCCTTGTCCTTCTTCTTCTAAATGTTTCATACATGGATCCTCTTCAAACATCATGTCCATAAAAAACGAACTGTTGTTGGAAGAGCTCACATGACTTTCCTCCCTCACGACTAAAGAAATTCTCAGAGGTGACTTAGGTGATGGGTAAGATAAATGAGTAGGGAATGTGGTATCCCCTACTATTTGAGTTCTTTTTTGGGCTTCTTCTTTTTGCTCATATTCCGCTATAAGAGCTTAGGCTTGCGCTAGCCGTTCCATCTCCACCGGTGGATTCGGATATTCATTTAATCCTCAAGGGGTACTTGATCTAAGATCTCCCTTGGCTTGTACACTCTGTGGCTTTTGGCTCGTTTGTGGGTTCTTTTCACTAGCCACACTAGCCGTTCTTCATGTTCCTTCGCAAGTGGCTATCTCTTCTTTTGACCCACTTTGCACAATGGGAACTTGGATCCTTGGATGTGTTAGCATGTTTTTCCTTCTCATGCTTCTTCAATTCTTGCCTCATATACCAAGCTTGTAATCTTGTCAAAGCTTTTAGAGGTATGTGGGCAGCATTTAGAGGTATGTGGGCTACACGTCCTCTCTCAATTCCAAGAAGATTAAGATTGGTCATCTTCTGGTCATTTGCTGGAGTTGTGGGTCTTCTCATGGGACAATCTTTATACAAGTGTTCGACACCACACCCACTACATAATGGCATGTTTGGTATTGGGGGTGATTGCAGTGCTTGTGGTTGTGCTTGAGCATTGTTTTTGTAGGGACAATCCTTGTAATAATGGTTGCCTTGACATCCATAGCACATTATGGGTTGTCCAGGTTCATTCCTATATGGACATTCACTTGCCCACTGGCATTGTCTGATAAACATGAATATGTTGATCACCATGAAGTACATAGTGACTTATGTAACTTATATACTTTGGGTCTTCTTCTGTGTATGTCATTGGAGGATTCATCGATACTTCCATCACCACTTCTGTCTCCACCCATTCTCCTAGTAATTCTTCCACCAATACTTGGTTCATTGGTGTGATACATGGTGGTGGCGGTTATAATCATATTACTTTGGGGGGGCAACGAAAAAGTTTGGGCTCTATACTGCTGTCCTTAGATTACAGGTGTTGCACCTATTGGTCCCATTGGCTGGATTGCTTGTCTTGGAGGAGCTGGCAATGCGAGTTGTGGTCTTGGTTGATATATTGGAGGCTAGGGTGGTGCTTGTGGATAACGACATTGAGATGTCTCGTGATTTCCCCATCTCACACAATGTCCACAGTACAATAGAGGAGGTCTTGCCCTTAGTCTAGGACATTCGTTTGTCAGGTGATTTCCATTGCACATCCCACACCATACATTATCTCTTCATGGAAACAAATGTGGGTTGGTCGGAGCCCCTCTAAGTACTACTGCTTGGCCTGGCGGATTTAATCTCTTTAAGAGTTTCTTGGCCAACTCTTCTATATTAAGGTCCTTAGAAGAATGTGGTCCTTCCTTCAAATCCTTTGATGTGGATGATCTTGAGTGATGTGATCCACTATTTGATGGTGATGGTGATGTTGGTCTATCTATGTCATTATCCATCATATTATCTCCAAGTTTGATCGTTGCCTTACTGCATAACTCAAATGATTCAGGGTTCATTACAAATAGTACGTCATGCAACTTTTTGTTTTTTAAGCCCACTAAGAATCTTGGTAGCAGTTGTGCATCACTGAGCTGTTCATGTGGCTCACAATGGGTATTCAAGTGTTTGATCTTAGCAATGTAATCCTGAAGTGATAAGTGCTCTTGTCGCACTTGATACAATTGGTTTATCGGACTTTATCTCGATCGGCTAGGCGAGAATCCTATGATAAAAGCTTTTTGAAGCTGAGTCCAAATTAATCCTTTCTTCTGGTTCTAAGGCTCCATACCGCTATCCTACCTTTCTATCCAAGCTCAGCTCGAAGGCATTCACCTTATCCAAATCACCTACTTCATCAAAGGTTTCACAAATCTACTCGAATCTTTCTATATGTGAGATCGGGTCTCCTTCACCAAGGAACTTGATGAGTAATTTCGAGATAGCAATAGGACGATTTTGGACAAGATTATGATCTCTGCCTCCATGGTGTTGGGGTGGGTTTGCTTCCCCCCCTTCCTAGAGCTTGTACTAGGATTCTTAAGGCATCATCCATAAGAATTGTCTAATTTGCTGGAGGTGGCGGTGGTGGTGCATAATATCCTCCCATGCCTTGATTTGGTCCATTTGGTGGTGCTTGTGTGATAGGTGGATTTTGAGGATGGGCTTCAAATATGGGTACTGAATTTCCCATTCCTCCTATAGGATTGATTGGATTTTGTGTGACTTGTGTCACCGTGGCTCTAAAAGCTATGAAGGTTTCCATATGTCTTGGCATAGTCACGTTCTGAGTAGAACCAAATGTAGTAGCAGCTACTGTGAAGAATTGATCCGTTGTCCAAGTACTAATACTAAACAATGATCCAAATCTTGCTCCAGAAGCTATAGTGGTTGGTTGGAATTGGGGGGATGCGTCAATTTTACGAGCAAAAACCTATGAGCAAGTTTATCCGAGCGTGTTTTTCAAGAGATTTTTTAAAATGTTTTTCTTTAGGAAACATGGTTTTTACACTTTTATTTTCACTAGAACTAGATCCCTTTATCATAAAAATATACAGACTAGTCACTCATTCATTTTTACACAACATAATTTTCTTATTTAGAGACATCCCTTTGTACCCCTGTTATTACCTTAAAAAAGTGTTGATTCCTTTAAGAAACATTCCTCATAATCACTCTCAATGTAATAATACTATGCATATATAATTACTTATTAACACATTTATATCATATGGCAATATCTTTTTAGTGTTTTTATAGCATATTTATGGACATGTTTCTAAAGAAGTTTAAATTACTATAAATAAGTATTAACTTGGGCTTATATATCACTCTCATAAAATACATGTAATATTTAATACTATATATGAAAGATTTTCCAAAATATAACTCCATAGATGTGCTCAAATGGGATGTTCCAATCAATTTGAGTGGTTGAATGACTATATTTGGACATTGGATATGAAAGTTATGTCACTTTTAAAAGTGCTGTCCAAGGTAGTTTCGCCAGCGAAACTACCTTGGGAGACTTGCTTCAAAGGGGTTTCGCTGGCGAAACTACCTGGATGGCTTGCTTCAATGAGTTTTCTTTGAAGAAACTCTTTCATGAAGATAGGTTGAGAGAGGGTTTTCAATGTCACCCCCTATTAAGTAAAAGTTGTAAGAAGGATCATAAGGGAATTTTCATAGAGAAGTCTACTCTACATGTGGGTTTCTTCAAAAGCCATCCCATTATGCTCTCACCATTCCTACAGATTCACCTAAAGATTTTTGTATAAAATAGGCATTGCTATAATACTTTGCATATTTCTAAGTGAAACTATGTTTTCTTCTGATCGATTTTTGCCATATTTATGCATAGTTGGAAGCTTTTTTTTTCCTTCGCTCGGACGCTCGGAAGATTTCGCTCAGAAAATGCTCGTCCCCGAATTGGGGTGGTTCATTTTCCCAAGCTATGGTATTGTAGAGTGAAAATGTGGTCCTGGGAATTCGCTTCGCTACCCTTTCTGTGTTGACAGGTGGTTCTCTAGGATACTCAGGGAAAGGATTGGTTTGTGTGTCTCCTAGGTTATATCTATTCGAAATGAACTTGTGGTCTTCTTGTGTAATCTTCTCCACAATTATAAAATCTGGAGGTTCTTGCTGAGGACTCCCTTGTCATTGGTTCCGTGGTTGGAGGTCGTCTCTATCGGAGGCTCGGTCTCTTGTAAAGTTGTTCTCCTGGAAAATGGGTTTTCTATGTTGTTTGGATCTTGGAATCCAAATCTACCCATGATGTTGGAGATACCTTGGTAGAGTCTAGTAGCTATAGAAGATGTAGGGGATTTCCCTTCCACTGATGCAGAATTAGGAGCCACCGTGACCCTCATCTCAATTTTTGATCCATGCTACCAACAAGACTAGAGGTATCCTCTAAACTTGACTCCTCTGGTTGTCTTGGTCCTTGAACAGAAGATGAACTGTAATTTGACCCCTCTGTCCTTAAGTGTGCAAAGCTAGGAATGTTAAAATGTGAGGACTCCTAATTGGTGTTGGAAGCACTGTCTTCAAGTTCTGGATCAGCTCCTAAGATTCTGCCTGACCCAAGGTGCATGTACCTTGGTCACTAGCCTTGTAGACTCTAGACTTGATTTCTTGGTTTTTTGGACACTCTGAATCTTGGAACTAGGTCCCTTATTGTTTATTGACCTGAGGGAGGCTTTTGGGTACTATCTGGGTGATATGAGTCCTGTAGCCACGACATGGCCACAAAATCTGGAAGTTGTGTTATGCCTTGGAAAGTCTTTCTAAATGTCCCTCAACCCTTTTGGATGGTCATTGGCACCTGGAAATTCTCCAATCTAACTCAAAATGACAACGTGGCCACAACACTTAGTGTACTCTATCAAGTTCAAAAGTTGTCTTTTTGCATTTTGGCAAGTTCTAGGTCATGTTTCACTCCTAGGGGAAGGTTTTTGTTTAGTTTGGTGATGGTCAATTTCTATAGCCACGGTGTGGCCACATAGATTGGCTTGTTTTTGCTTGAGCACACTTCCCTTAGGTTTTTACAAGTCCTTGGACTTTCGTTGCCCAGTCTTGGTCAAAAAGTGATGAATTTTGAGAGTCTAAGACTACGGGGGCACACCTTAGTGCAAATGATCAGTTATGATGATTTTGATAGTTGTTCGTCTTGGTTGATGATCATGAGGTCCAATTGTGTTGTCCAGATGAGTTTGACACCTTTTAGATGACTTTAGTCTATGTAGCCACGGCGTGGCCACAACTTGACTTGGTGGGAATTTCTACTTGGGCAACTCCTAGATGTTTCCTTAGTCCTATTGAGTCCCAATGACACACTGGTGACTTTTCTGATTTTGATGCTTGATCAATCCCAAAATTCTTTGGTACCTTGTTGGAGTGTTTTGGCACAAGTCCCAGTTCAATTTTCTATCTTAAGTAGGAGTAATTCACCACGTGGGCACACACCCTACTCACTTAATATGACTCATGATTGATCTTCACAATGCAGGAATGAGCTTGGGTATGATCCTTGAAGCATTTTCTAGCTTTGGGGGGTGCTTTCTGAATCAAAAGGACACTGCCTACTCCTGTAGCCACGGCATGGCTACACTTTTATGTTAAAAGAATTTTGTGCCTTAGCAGTTCCTCAGTGTTTTGGCACTGATTTGGAAGGTTTTGGGCACAACTCTCAGTTCACTTGGATAATTACGGGGGAACCGTGGCCACAACGTGGGCACAAACTGGACTTAACTTATTTCAATGGTTGATGAAGTTCTCAAGTGTAAGCAAGTGTTTGGGAGTTGGACACGTGTTTTTCAGAGATGTTCTTGTCTTGGGCAAATTTTGCTAGCATTTTGTTTCCCTCCTTGGAGACTCACGGGGGCACAAATGGCCAATGTTCAAGTTTTAGTTAGATGTTGTCCAAGTGCTAGAGGCACTCTTTGTCCAAGTCCAAGTTAATTTTAAGCGTGTTAACGTGATGATTTTCAGTACGGGGGCACACTTTTGACTTGTGTTTTTTAGGTGCTTTTTGTGTTTTAGCCACTAGATCTAAGGCCTAGAAATGCAATGCAACAAGTTTCAAGCACAAAGAAATGAAAATAATTCAAGATCCAAGGTCAAAGTGGACTACGTGGGCACACAAAATATCCCGTGGTAGGTGGACACGTGTTAGCTAACTGGTGGCTGTGAGCAGATAAGAATTATGTCGAGGATATCCACCCCTAAAGCGGTGCCCACGGCGTGGCTACACTTGACTATGGGGGCACAGAGCCATGACGTGGCTACATAGGATAGCTACCCGAGACTCGGCCTATGTCAAATTTTGGCTCTGTCAGCCTTGTTTTTTGAGTTTTTTGCCTATGTTTTTTGCTACAGAGGTGCCTAGAGTCTACTCTACACTATAATGACAAAGAATCAACAAAAAATAATAATAATTTGAAAGATTTCGGAGGTTTTCGAGACAATGGCCTGTCACATCAACTTCGAGACTATGACCTTCCAATCCCTCTAGCTTGACAATGACAAGTGATTTGACTCCACAATCTTCGTAGCAATCACCTCACCTACTTTTCAACACAAATATGCATAAAAAACACAACAAACATGCCCGAATTGGCCCCTAGACTACTCGCCCCTAAGGCTTCTACTACTCCACAACCAACCTTTCCATGCTAGTCATTTCAAGGTGGGCAATGGGTGGTTAATGAGAGAGATCGGTGCTTAGAAAGCCCAATGCATCTATTCCCGACAACGGCGCCAAAATTGTCAAGTCTTTTCAAACTAACATGTCATGGGGATCTTGTAATGATCCTACAAAGCACTCATCTTTGTGGTAACCTTTGTTTGGAAGCAACTAAACCTACCGACTGGCAAGAGTGTCAATCTTGCTCCCATTCTCACACAATGCAAGCATTCACCATAGAAGGGAAAGAAGAGAGGAGAGAGTATCAATCGTGAGCATGGTGAAGGGTGAAGTACGTAACACGAATGCAAGTAAAGGGAAGTAGAAGGATGCAAGAGCACAACAACAATGGTGGAGATGAGTTGAAGGAAACTCGAGCTCTTCTATTGCCAATAGTGAGAATCAAGACCAAAGACAAAAAACTAGCCTTTATACAGAGGCTTTTTAGGGTTTATCCCTAACCCTAGCGCATAAAAGTGCTCTTTTCTTCCTCATTTGTTTGCATTACATGGCCAAAATGGCGAGGCTTTTCGTAGCTCTTTCTACTCCTAGTGTAGAAAACAAAATGTTGGTTCACTGCATGCGGTATTCCACTAGATTCTACACTATAAGCCGAAGTAGAACTAGGAGGTTAACAACTAAGGACACAACAATTTTTGCATCTTCTGCAAACCAATTCATACAAAAGCACAACCCTATTGCTGCCATTCAAATGTTGTTCCCGCAATTTCTTGTATTTATTCTTAGGTAGGTATATGTTTAGTGCAATGGGTTGGCTATTCGTTTTGGACACAACATTTCTCAACACAAAGTGACAAAAGCTAATCGTCTTGAATCTTTCCAGAATTTTTACATAGTAAGAGCGGTGATTGCTCTAGAACATTAGCTACATTGTTTGCAAAATTAAGAATCTTATAATCTAATAGTGCAAAACCTACTACAATTTAAAGAGACACTTCATAAAGAAATGGTACCATAATTCAATTGTCTACATCTTCAACATCACTGATGATCGAATTGATTGCTACATCAAGTGTCCTAGCTTGGTAACTCTATAAGTGCAATTTTTTTTTGAACAAATACTGGATCAACTATAAACGGTTCATGGAGCTCAATCCTAGTGGAGGACAAGTCAAAAGTTAAGTTATAGTCAAATTTTCAAATGCCATTGTGTGCTTTTTATTGCAGACGGAGAATCACCAATGTTTAAGGTTTTGAAAAATTTGGCATGATATACCTCACCTATGGCAAGGGTAATGCATTCACCTCCCTCCCTATCAATTAGGTCTAATTTCAAACTCTGATATCACTAAAAGAGACAAGCCATTCATCAGCATCGTCAACCTTCATGCATAGACATAGAGAGACAACCACAGTCCACATATATAAGTCCAAGAGTGGAAGATAAGTTGTTAATACAAAGCAAATAGTCACCGATGTTGGGCATGCACAAGTTCTAGAGTAGGTGAATTAAGGGAGCATAATGCAAAGAGCGTAATAGAAGAAAGCATGTACTAGGTAGGTTGTGATATCAACAGACACTTGAGCCAACAGCAGTTTTAATGGCATGTGTTTATCGAAGAGCTATCACATGACAAAAGAATAACAAGACTTCACAGCGTCATCGAAAGAGACCAAGGTGAGAAGGCCAACCATAGATACACAAACATAACATCCGACATGGGGAAGAAGGGGGTGCACATGAGGTGTAACCATCGAGGGAAGCACCTCGAGGGCCAAAAAAGGAGGGGTTTCTATTGAAGGATGGTGAAGGAGAAGTGAAGAGTAGCAGTAAGAACAAGTGTTGAATCTTAATTAAGATTCAAAGGACATCACGAAATAGAAAGTAGGAGAAAATAGAAAGAGGAAGAAAATGGTGGAGGAAAGAGAAAGTAGAGAAAAATAGGGAGGCCCAACCAATCACAAAATAGCTATAAGCAAGAATATGCCATTTGGGAAGTTTACATGCGATGAATTTGATCGAACACGTATTTATCAAAATTTCATAAAATAAATAGGCCCAATTTTTATTTCTGCAACGTCGCTTTCACTTAGTCCTGCCAAAGGCACACAAAAAATGGACGCATGCAACATGCTACTTCCCACGTCCACAACCTTGTAACTATCTTCTGCAAAAACAAAACAATGTTGTGAATGCCTCACCTCACTACACGCTCTCTCTCCTCACTACAAACTCTCTCTCCTGTGTGCTACCTTACAAGGTCACTCTTGTCTCTCCTACCTTACCTCTTCCTCCGCTGCAAGCTCTCTCTCGCTCTCTCTCTCTCTCTCTCTCTCTCTCTCTCTCTCGCACAAGACAGAAGCCATTTCTAGTTTAATGTAATGTGACCTCCAATATTTTTTTGATTTGAAGTTTGAATTTAAAAAAAGGAAAAACCTACAAAAAACACTAAAGGTTTTTTTTATCGACAATTAAGCTAAGGCAGATCACTCTCCCTATTCTCTCCCTCCGCTCACTTCCCTCTCTCCCTGGC
This sequence comes from Dipteris shenzhenensis, assembly GCF_047967505.1. Taxonomy (NCBI): domain Eukaryota; kingdom Viridiplantae; phylum Streptophyta; class Polypodiopsida; order Gleicheniales; family Dipteridaceae; genus Dipteris; species Dipteris shenzhenensis. The sequence goes on along the minus strand of NC_141598.1, from coordinate 50,755,772 downwards.
TCCGCCCTATATAGTCCCTCGAGGGCTTGTCGAACACATGCCACCCATTTCGAAAACTCTCGATTCGAGAAAATTATGTCACCGCCTTAATTTTTGCACTGCCTTAGTTTTCTAAGCCATCTTTGTCATCTTGTTTTCATAATGGCTCTGCTTTGCCTAAAAATTTGTGACTTTTGATTGGAATGCCCGATCAACTGAATTCTAATACCAATATTTTTAATAAAAAATTAAGATGCTAGTAGGGACCCCAATGTGGCACTTTAAATTTGACATTCAAGCACACTAATGTTGCCTACAACAACAGTTAATTAACATATTAAGAGCAACATTCGATTAACTCACCCACCTAACGTAAGCCATGCCTAAATAGATCTCGTAACGCAAAGCTAACCTAACCTAGCAAACTTACCTAATTAACTCACCCCACCTAACCTAACCCATGCCTAAATTGATCTTGTCACACAAAGCTAACCTAACCTAACAAACTTACCTAACCTAGACCTAACCATTCCCTAACCTGGCCATCGCTCCTTTGTGCTGCTCTCCAAGCCATTAATATCCACAGTGAGCCTAGGACTTTGTTTGCATGTTAGGTCAGCATAAGCCGAGCATCGATCTCCGTCCTGAACTGATTTGGGGTCTCTAGTCCGGGCCCGAGTTAAGCAGGTCCCTTGTGTCAACCCCCTGGCATGCGGTTCAAGAACGCCATGGCCTGGTCCTTGATTTGTGGGGACAACAAACAAAGTTGACCTAGGGTAATGTTGGGCCTGACTTCCATCAAATCCTGGATCAAGGAGTAGAATTGGGTCGTTGCCTTTTGTAACCTCATTCTCCTAGCTTCTATTGACGTAGGGTAATGTTGGGCCTGAATTCCATCAAATCCTGGATCAAGGAGTAGAATTGGGTCATTGACTTTTGTAACCTCATTCTCCAAGCTTCTGTTCGAGTGTCAAAGCTCACGCGAGGTGGAGGGTGCAAATGTGATTGTCCAACCATTGACTCGTGATGTCCCTTCTAGCTTCCTCTCACCTTCCCTCTTCCTCTTCCCTCTTTCTCGCATGAAACCACATATTGCAACAATTCGAAGGCTGCTTGCATGAAACTTGTGAATGACTCATGCTATGCATTGATCCCACAAGGAGTAGCTAGGAGTGGAGACTCTGTCAGCATACCTTCAACATCCCCATGACATGTGAGTCACCGTCGCTGAGACCCTGCCGCTGAGACCCACTATATTTTTGGCACCGCTGCCGGGGATAAAAGGTATGCTTTTGCATTTGCACTTGTCTTCCATATATTCCCATTGCACAAGTCTTCAAGCTTACCTTGGAGCTTGTTAATGGAGTTGTAGAAGAGAAGAGAGGTGGAAAGTGAGAGAGGACGAAAGTCTACTTTTCTTTGTAAGAAAGCTATCTGTGAGCATGGGAAGCTTGTCTTTGATGCTTTTTGGTATTTCAAGTTGATAGGAACTAAGTACACTTGATTGCTAAGGTGTATGTAAGGTCGAAACACCTCAAAAAACAACAAAAATAAGGATTCTTGCCAAGTTTTGAAGTAGTTGTGTATCTTAGAACTCACCTTTTCTGAATTTTTGCATTTTGGCTTTCAAAAGGTGTTTTGTTTTCAAGTTTTTTTCATTGAGTAGGTAGATTAGGTAGTGTAGCATCCCCCCATCACAAAAAATCATGAACAGATACTGCAAAATCATAAAAAATCAACAACTCTCAGTCGGTGACATTGTGTGACTCCCGCTGAGTCGACGTTATAGCCCTATCGCACCGACCAAATACCCCGCCGATCGACGTTCTAGCCGTATCCTACCGGTCAACCTACGTTGACCCGATGTCGTAGTGCTATCCCATCGACCTAACCTCTAACCACGGTCTACCCTCTCGCACCGAGTTAATGTGTCAGAGTTACTTCTGTGTCGACATGACAACCGTTGACCGACACAGTAGAGTTACCCCGCCGAACATTGCTATCCTACTACTCTGCCGCCGACGTGGTGAACCCACCCCCACGCCCGTGGTCATAGTCGTTCCCCTCCGCTCATCGCGTTACTCCCATCACGCCACCCATCGCTATTTTAATCCCGCCGTTCGATATTTTACACTTACCCCGCCACTCGTCGCAATACACTTATCCCATTGATCATCGCCGTTCTGATTCCCACGCCCGCCGCGATACTATCCCACTGACCGACGTGTTAGTAAGATCCCTCCGAGACAACTATCCCGCCGCCCGTTGTTATTTCATACCCGTATGCCTGCGAGGATAGCCCTTGCGATCGTTTGCGCCAACCACGTGGCAATAATTATCCCGCCGATCATCGCGATACATCTATCCCACCACCCGATGTTATATTCTTATTCTACCACCGTCACTATACGCTTACGCCACCGCCCATCGCTAAAACCGTATTACACCGCACGTTGCTATACCCATAGCCCACCAACCAATGCTATAGATCTATCCCGCCGATCAATGCGATACCTCTGGGGTAGCCAAAGAATTAAAACAATTCTAGAACCTCAGTTCAACCTGAGTGTCCTCAACCAGAGGCATCCCACATGCACTTGACGTTCGTAAGGATTTTGCCAAAAGATCCCGTGCCAAAAGAAAGCACTTCGAGCTACACTCAACCCACCCTCCGTCCTAGCTGGGAATCCGGAAGCTCAATCCCAAGCTTCCACTCGTTCATAGGCCCCCGACCAAAAACTCTATCACATGGAGAACCCCTTTGCCAGCATGTCCGCAGGAAGGGAAGGCCAGCAGCAGACAGCTCCCGAACCCCAAACCGAGACAAAAACCACCTTCGCCGATCCAGATCTCTCTACCTATGCCAGACCTCCCAAGTGGGAGAACATGGATGATGAAGATCCATGGATGAGGAAATTCTGTAGACAAGACCCAAGTCGAGGGGAGACTAGAAACTTCCAAGATGGAGTGCCTTATGACCCTCTAACAGTCCTGGCGCCACCAACCATCGTCAACTATGGAGCACCACAGTTTCCACCCTAGCGCCCGCCGTTGCATGGAACTAATGTTACCATGCTCCAAGACCCACCGCCTCTGGGAGTCCATCCCTTCCCATCTATACCAATTGCACCAATGAATGCAAGCCTGGGTAGCTCCGTCCCAATGCCAACACCGACTACATTGGGACCACCACCTGGGCCACGCCAAAGGCCAACCCGAGGCGAACCATCCGACCCACAACCCCGGCTCTGCTAGCTGCTCAAACAGTGTTGACTATGTACACACACATGCATGTGAGTCCGTGCGTGAGCACGCACACATGCATGCATGGGTTAGATTTTGGGCACTCTAAACTTCATGGAAAGACAAGAATCACTAAGTCTTTTAAGAGTCTGCTCCTTCCCTTTTCTTCTCTTTCTGAATGTCACTGAAGCAATCCTTTTACGATTGTCTACCAATTCATCGGGTGATTTTAGGCTCTATTTGTCTTATAATGAGATTTTCTAATCTTGTACTTGCTACTCTCTACTTTGGGGATGGCATCTTTGTAAATATAAAGACATGGATGTCACCGAAAAACAAAATAAAGTGTTCACACATATACATGTATATGCATATGTAAAGATGCACTTTGGCGACTTTGGGCCCAATAAAAAAACCGGGTATAGAAGCCCCAAATCCTAAGACTCAGACCTCGGTGGCCTAGAAAAACAAACCTAGGGCTCGACAAAATATCTCCATGATTGCCCTTGGACCCCTAGATCTCGACGACCGAGAACCAAAATTAGAACCGGCTAGACACTTGACCGATACGTAACCCCTCAACCTATTGAGAGAGAGAGAGAGAGAGAGAGAGAGAGAGAGAGAGAGAAAGAGAGAGAGAGAGATTAACATGTGCAGAAGCCCTCACGGGACTATGAGACCAAGTACACATCCAAAAAAGAGAAACCCTTACATCTCTGAGTGTGAGAGAGAGTAGAGTGCACAAGGCATCTCAGCTCTATTTATTTAGCACATTACTAAAGTCTATTACTATTGTTGTGAAGTGGCATTCATTACATCATTTTTAGATTGACAGTCTTTGGGTCTAGGATTAAAATCTCGTATTAGTTCTGTACCATCTCGATAAACAGCCCATTTTCCTTCCTTTCGCACTTCTTTTACTTTTTTCAATTCTGCATTTCTTGCCTTGAGCTGAGTCCGGGGGGGGGGGAGAGAGAGAGAGAGAGAGAGAGAGAGAGAGAGAGCACATGCCAGCAGGAAAGGGTTTTGCCTTTAAAAGAATAGTAAATTTTGCCCATTCCGATACAATGTGAAAGTGTGCTTGGTAGCGCCTTGAAATCTTTCTTCTTGCAAATTTCTCCCCACTTTGATACAAATACACAAATGTGTTTATCAACAGCTTAAAGTCCATTGTCATTGTAGAGTCACTACATGTGATGATCACATATTGAGGAATTAAGTGGCATGGCAAAATTTTAACCCCACCACTGGATACAACAAATATATTACAAGCAGGAGAGATTATGACGTCAAGGCTTTCCTTTAAGATATGATAGATATGGATCATGTGCAGCTGTTAGGACATCTGGTCGGTCTATTTGATTGTAGGTCAGACATCTCCGGATAAATTCCTGTAGATAATACCATTTTGTTGATTTTTAACCAATTCATGTCTACTTAAATTAGAGGTCAAAACCATAAGCATCATCCAGAGTTGAACCACAATATACTATGGATAAAAGAATGTAAATATAGTTTACCTTTGCCTCCATTGAAACAGCTGGTTTAGAAGGAAATTCAACTTTGTGAGCCTTTATTATAGTATCCTCTCGCAGTATTCTTTCTTGGGTTTGACCATGTCCAAAAGGCCGTCTTCCAAAGAGCATTTGGTAGAAGAGGACTCCTGCTGACCAAACATCTACCTGTACACGTATTACATGATACTACAGATGGTGAACACTAATTCACTTTTGTAGGAACTGAATAGTGTGCACAATATGCATGGAGTATGGGGAGAGAGAGAGAGAGAGAGAGAGAGAGAGAGAGAGAGAGTTTTAAAAGTCTTCGAAAGACCAAAGGGTCTATGAGACTGAAAGAACCTAATAGAATGAGATGACAGGCCAGACCCCTAAGCAGGCATAAACACCCATGATGAATACAAAATAGAAATAATCATAAAGATGGTAGTGTGTTTGAGTGCCTTCCTAGTTTTTGCCCTGGGGAAAAGGAAAGGGGGGGAAAGGGGGTGGGCGGGGAGGGTCAGAGAGAGAGAGAGAGAGAGAGAGAGAGAGAGAACCTTAGATGATATAAGTGGGGTTTTGTTCACTTCAAAGCACTCCGGAGGTAAATACCTGCAATCACCATCTTAGTCTATGTATGAATAATAACTCTGAATGTGTTATCTCAGTCCCCTTTTCCCTTTAAAAAATAAAGCTTTTCACAAATACAGAGAGCACTAACCACAATTCTTATTGACAATTTCAGTCTATTTATTCAGGAGTCTTCTACCTGTGCTAATCTACTCTAAAGGCATGGATCAGGATGGATGGTAGGGGAGAAGCATGATTAGTTGCTCTTTTTTCTTGTTGCTGTTAATGTATGCCAAGGATGTGATCATGCTGATAAAAGCAATCTACAGAAACTCTTTACGCATTGCATCAATTCAAGGAACATACACGAATGCAGGAAATGTCAGATTGAAGGCAAAGTCTTGGCAGATTGAACATAAAGCTGGATATGCACTCTGCTTTTGCAAAGGGGAGAATTTGTACAAATGTAGGCTGTAGCTTTGTCTGTACAAAAAGCTTCACGACTCAATGCAATTGTGGGCTACCATACTAGTAGTCCAAGAACACCTAGGAAGCCCTGAGTGTCCACAAGGCTGTCCTAGGATCTATCTTTCAGGTTACTGCCATGAGTATCATGACTTGCTGGGGACTAGAGGTGCAATATTGCAGAATACTACAAGGGCATGTGTATGTGACAAAAGCTGAGTGGCATTTGTCACATGCATAGAGGTGGAGTCCACAACCTAGGTGGCAGTAGAGTTCTTCCAACCAGTGAGAACTGTCATGCTTGACTGTGTGATGACACTCTTACAAGCATTAGCTGTACATGGTGACAGCTTGCAGAATTTCTGTTAGATGTGCTTCCTTGATTCTTACAGGTGCTATCAGACAAGCTTATGTTCCTGGAAGACAAGAATTAGTGCATCTAAACAATGATCACACAGGGATTGACATAAACGACGACCGAGGCTTTACCAAAAAAACCTACAGAAGTGCTGTCAAACACATTATCCCTTCATTGATTAAGCACCCAGTAAAGTTTGGAAGAGAATAATGAGCATGGTTTACATGTTGGGCTAAGTAATGGGAGGTTTCGATTGCTTACACCATCCATATAGTTTACCCAAGTCCAGACTGTGTCAAGAGGTGTAGGGTATGGAATGAGATCAACGAGTATCGTGCTATCTCGTTCAGAAGATCGCTAGCCTCAATCTAGATCGTGAGACATCACGTCTAAGGATGTCAATCTGTCACTGCTGCTCGGGCTCTCCAACTCAGAGAAATTGTATCTCCATAGAAATCTGCTATAAGAAGTCTAAGAAGACTAAGGACTGCTATGGTGGATATGCGTAAAGACGGGAAGCAGTGAGAGGGTGAGTTGGAGAATGCATCGAAAAGCGTTTCGACACAAGACAAAACTACACGAAATGCTGTTTCGCCCAAATCCTGAAATATTTTTTTTAACAGCTTTTTTTCGTTTTTCAATTATTCAATGTTCATATATCTAGATTCTAGAATCAATATGCTTTTCAATCCATAAAGATTGGTTTATCTGAAGTTGAAACTTGAGAATCAAGATTGAAAGCTTGAAATAAATTTGAAGAATGTGGTTTACATTTTAAATCTCCTTTTTGGGTGTGTCTTGACTTATGTTCCTCTTTGTTCACTCTAAACTTGAGTATAACATATCTTATTTGCCACTATCCTTGAATATATTAAGTATCATTTCAAAACCTATCCGCTTCGTCTGACAACGCGAAACAAAACGAAAGAAAACCTATTGAAATGCCGAAACAAACGAAACGTTTCTTGTGACACTGGATGGGATGTGAAGCTATGTTTGGTTTTCTCTACCTGTTCTCTGTCTTTTGACAGCACATTGTGTCAACTCCACTTTTCACAAAACCTTTCGCATTGTCAACTCCCCTTCGCTTTGGTCATCTAACAATGGCCCAAAACCGAGATGTTAATGCTTTGTTATACTATTGCCTCTTTAGAGATCAATGCTATAGAAGTCACTCACAGTCTATGTGGAATTCCATTCCATGCGGAATGAAACCTCTGCCTGATTTTTGCTTGTTGAAAGCTCTGCACAATTGCCTTCAGCAACTTGAGCTTTTCTTGCTTGTCCAATGCTTTGCTTTTCATTTATAAATAAATAGAGGTTCTCTCTACCCCATTTGAGCACATCCACGTATTGGGTTCGCGAGTATTGCTAAGGCGGGGCAATTTATCTGAAGTGATCTCCTTTTGTAGAGAGTATAAGGTAACGATTAGTTGTTCACTCTAAACTTGAGTATAACATATCTTATTTGCCACTATCCTTGAATATATTAAGTATCATTTCAAAACCTATCCGCTTCGTCTGACAACACGAAACAAAACCTATCGAAACGCCAAAACAGACAAAACATTTCTTGTGACGCTAGATGGGATGTGAAGCTATGTTTGGTTTTCTCTACCTGTTCTCTATGTCTTTTGACAGCACATTGTGTCAACTCCACTTTTCACAAAACCTTTCGCATTGTCAACTCCCTTTCGCTTTGGTCATCTAACAATGGCCCAAAACCGAGATGTTAATGCTTTGTTCTACTATTGCGTCCTTAGAGATTGATGCTATAGAAATCACTCAGAGTCTATGCACGATCGCCTTCAGCGACTTGATCATCATCTTCAACGCTGCATCATCATGATACCCTTTAGAATCACCATCTACATCTAGTGATTACCAATATCTTCGCTATGATGGAAAAGGAATCGTTAGAGTGCATGACTACATATTAGTTCAACCATGAAAACTACCTCGAAGAATGCTTTTGGTGAGCAGTTGAGACCACAAAAGTTCTTTATTTATTTCGTTTTGAGAGCCGGCTTTGCTGTGTGAGGCACTTACACCCACCAAACATCTCATGGAGAACTCTTTCCCCCCACCTTATTTATTCGGCACCATCTCAAGTGTGGACCCTCCGTATTTTACGAGAAACTTAGAGAGCGGAGAAGATACCAAGACCCTGACGGACCCAGGCATGCGAGACTTGCCTTTGACCCCCAGGCCTCCAACTCACCATGCGCTAAAACTCCATAAACCAGAGGGTGCTCCGACTAGAGCTGCCATACCCATACCGAGCGTTGGCTCAATGGTGGTGTCACCAAGCATTTAGAGTCTCACCCATCTCCTCATGCCCTGCATCAACGTGGTACCCTCTACGTACTTGCATTCCCAACTCTTTTCGCTACGTACTTGCATTCTTCTTCTTCTCTTCTACTCTACGTGTTGTTGAAGCGCATGCGAACACTTTTTGTCAAGAACCAATGTATATGTGATGACGTATTACTGCCGTAAGTTCTAGTCGACAAGAGTTTTCCTCCATCATGGGCTACACATCATCACGATCTCGCCCTTCCCCCGAGTCCCCCTTGACACTTACACCATCATGAGGTCACTTGTACTTATGAGGACGATGTTGATGACACCATTGATGCTATATGACTATGTATTTTTAGGACTTAGCATTCAGCATGGATGATGGTTGGTGCTCGCTTAGTAACTCCACCCTTTTGCTTGTTTGTATCAGGTTTTTATCACTCTCATAGACACATCGGTCTTTCGTAGACTTTAATAGACTTTCTTTTTTTCTTTCTGCTCAAGCGTGCATGTACTATGATCCACACCTTTGCAAGATCTAATTTTTAGATCGTTTATCACCTATGTGGAACGATGTTTTCCAATCAAATGAGAGTTCGGTCTCCTAGTGTTTCTCCTCCAAGATTATATGTAAAGAATCTTATGCAAGCACACTAATTATGATGTAGATATGATTCCATCAGCTATTGCATGAGGCTGAACAATTATGCAAAATCTAGATTGTCTCGCGTCTATCAACTCGGTCCTATTAATATTGTTGATCTCCTTCAAGAGTACTTTTAAAAAGCGTAGATTCTGTTTTTCATTATCTCAACCCGCAAAATTAATCAGAGAGTGACCTCTAAACTATATCATGTCTAGTATCTGATGAAAGCTTTCACAGAACTTAACAGTGCTTTGCCACTACGTGCTTGGTTGATGTCCTATCAGTGTTGTTCATCTCCTTCGAAGCATTCTTTCTATCTACAAATCGCGCTACGTCAGTTTAGCACAGAAAATTAGAGCACCCCCACGCTTCTACAAAGCATACACTTCGTTTTCCATGATCTCAGCCTCCAAAATGAATCAAAAAGTTTCCTCTAGGGTAACATTCAGACCCGGTACTTACGGCTCACGAGCATATGTTAATTGTGGAAGTCCCTAGTCCACTGTTACCAAAATGATTGATCCATCCGAGAATTAATTTATGATGCCTTTAAAAGAAAGTGAACTGTGGTCAATTAGAACTATCCTTATTTAAAGGACTGTGAACCGTTTGATATTCATGAGTTTGAGTGTTTGTCCTTTCTTGGATCGATTTCAGGTTATCTTTCTCGAACCTACCTTCCCATTCTGTCGATACTAGGTTCCTAAAATCTCATTTATCCCACAAAATTTGGAATGTTTGAAATGGATTTCGCGAATCTAGTTTGGAAGCTGACACACTTGACAAGTATTTGCGTCCAGATTGTCCCTCTCTCCTATTGGGTGATTAGGTGAGCAGAGCCATGGATCAGTTGCAGCAATGATGGTCCTCGTTCCATGTCACACACGGATTTAAAATAGTTGTGGCATCAGAGTTGTTTTCTTCTTCAGTATCATCCTCTTGAGCCTCTCCATGGTTGTCTTTCTCCCCAAGTTGAAAGGGAATGCCAATGGTGAGACATAGAAGAAGAGAGTTCTCTTTGACCCTCGCATAGGGGCTTGAAATCGCTTGAAGATCAACCAATTTCAGTGAGTGGAATTCAGCCCCTCTCCTGTCACATGCACCCCTCCACTTGGGTGCAAGGTGACAACTGGCTACATCGACAAGTGCTAGTGGATCCCGATTCTAGGTGATTTTGTCATGCCGTGATCCCATTGTGAGCCCTAGTCCAAGGACAATGAGGCACGAGCTACATAGGTCAGTCTCTCAAGCCTTAGATCAATCCCTGTTCACTAGTAACCACTGGAGAACACAGTAGGCTAGTGTTTCCATCTTATGGTTTAGCTAGGTCTAGGTCTCAGCCTAGGGTGGGAACCCATAAAGGCCCCAACGGCTGGACCAAGAGAAGAGGACAGGAGCAGCCAAGATAGGAGCCCAAAAGGGCCCGCTGAGGCAGCTCCACATCAAGGGAAATGGGCCAAGGAAGGCAACTTTTATAGGCTTCCTTCTGCCCCTCCCTAAGCAGCCTGGAGGGGTGGATTTAAGGGCCAACCAGCCGACTGGCTATTTCAGGCTGGTTGGGCCAGCCAACCAACCCCCTCCAGCCCCCCATATAAAGGGGGGCTTTCTGCCCTCATTCCTCATTCAGTCCCTCCTCAGATCAGCCTCGTTCTCCAGCCCCAAAGCAGCCTCTAGCCCCTCTAGAATTCCCTGCAGGACATCAGCAAAATCAGCAGCCTTGGGTGATTCTAGGAGGTGTGTACGCAGCACCATAGCCCAGGCTCTGAGTAGAGGTTTGGAGTTCTGTTTCAGCGGCTTCCTTTTCCAGTTTTCAGCTTTTTCTTAGCTCTCTTTAGCTCCACAGTTTGCCATGCCTTATCTACATTGTTGCCCGATTCTCTTTCATGTGGCTCCAAGTGTGCCATGACGTCTTGAGTTTTAAATCGATGATTCACAATGCTACTATAAGCTCTACAATTGGCGAGATACTGGCTTAATACTTTACGAGGTAAAGCTTGAGCTTCCAAGTAGCCTTGGTTGCTGTTTTATTTTACGCCATTGCAATCGTAAGGCAGTTGCTTAGTCTTGGTTTTCATCCTCTATGTACAAGGTTAATGTACAAGGACAAGAGGAGGCTATCTATGATGTAGACATCCATCATTAAGTAATGTATTTAATATAAAGAGAAAGGACTCTCCAACCTTTCTGGAGTCTATACCTCATGAGTGGTTGGCAACACAACTCCTTTGCTTCATGGCTATGCCGAGCATTCCAACTCGAAGGTAAATAATGCTCTCTCATCCCTTTTACTATTGTTTATGCGATACAAAATGCATGGAATGCATTCCAACACGAAAGCCACACAATTCACCAATTAAAGTAAAAGGGACGCACAATACACTTATTTGCTTTGATTGAAAATAGACGTATAAGCTCAATCATAGCGAGTAGGGAGGGAGGTCAACAATAAGAATGGCAAGTGCAAAATTGCATGTTTGTGGGGTTGCCAAAGCACAATAACATCTATATTCTAGGTAAGCATTTCCCGATTGATTACAGCAGATACTGTGAATTTTATGAAGACTATAAACAAACATTTAGCGGCTTTAGTACTAAAAGGAGAACTAGAGTTTGACAAAGTTGTCATGATGATTCTTATAAAGACCATAAACCAGATTTTGCAACTAAAATAGAGCTGTAGTCTTGGAAACCATAGGGACACACACACTTTTTTTTTAAAAAAAAGTGAAATCTTTATATTTCTGTGTGGGAAACCTCAAAAGAGGTAAAAACCCACCAATAAGTACAAGAAAAAAGTTTTTTACAAGTAAAACCTCAGAGCAAAAGTCATGAGGTAGCCAAGTAAAAAGTTACATATCAAGCTGGAGGAGAGTCAAACACAGCATCCTCCAGCTTCAAATTGTTCTGCTGTAAAAACTGATGCAGTGATGAAACCACACCATCAATAAAAACAAGCTGTTTTTTGCCCTTGTGATTCTTCTTGATATAGGCTGGTACCCGAAATTTTTGAATCAGAGGGTCAAAAACATGTTGTAACATGGGATGAAAAGATTCCAGTAAAAAAGGTACTTCTACATCCCTGACAGAAGAAGACTCTGACATAGGCATCAAAGGCAGAGAAGCTATATCAACATCCGTATCTTCCGATGAAAAAGCTGCATCTGATGAAGCAGGGTTCAGCATTTGAGCTTCATTCGGAGGATCAATCTGAGTAAGAGCAGGGGCAGTATCCTGAGAGAGCATGCATGTCATCTTGTAAATTGCCCTCTGCAAGGGGTACATCCATATCCTGAGTAGAAGAAAACTGATGGTGCTCAACAAGGGTGCAATCCTGAGCTTCTTCAGCAAGAGGAAGATTTGCCTGTGATTTATCAACCTTCCTCCAGTAGTGCTTCGGAGTAGTAGAGGGCTTCGCCAAAGAAGCCATAGCAGAAGCCGGAGACAGCTGAAGAAGGAGCAGGTGGTATGGGCCTGGATATAGAAGGGCAAGCACGTGCAAAATGACCAACCTGTCGGCACCAATAACATGCAGTGGGGAAAGATGCAAAATGGAGCTTGATACGCATCAGATGAGCAAATCCCAAATCAAGATCCAAAGTAGATGGCACGGGCTGCGTCATATCCCACAGGATGCAAAGACGAACATCACAGGAGGCTTGCAAGAACTCCTGTCTCGAAATACGGAGAGGCCTTCCCAAAAAAGCTGCAAGAGTTGGAAGATGCTGAAAAAGAGGCACAGGCAGCGCTTTGAGAGTAATCCAAACCGGACAGTGAGTCAGAAGTGTTGCAGAAGGATCGAAAAGTGGATCCCAGGGCATTACATGGCATAGTAAAATCCTTTTCCTAGAAAGACAAAGGAAGAAATACAATCCAGACCCACTGCAACATCAGCCCAATGACGGAGCTGAGCTGAAGATAAAACCCTGCCCATGAAGTATAGGCAGACTCCAAATTGCTGAGCATGTCCAAGACCAGAGACCAAAAGAGCATAATCCAAGGAACAAACAAGCGGGAAACTCGATGAAGAAACTTCTGTAACAGAGAGCACAATTGGCAAAGAAGATCCAGCTGGAGAGAAGAATAAGGGCCATCAGAATTATCCAGCTTTACCAATTTGATGAAAGGGGAGACAGGCAGACCATCATGCTTTCGCCGAAGGAACACATGAGGAGCAGAGGCAGAAGGAGGTGCCGAGGCTGAGAAAACAAAAGAGAGAGGGGACTGTGCAGGGGACTGTACAGGTTGTACAGTCTGCCGTACAGACTGTAGGGTCAATCGTACATCCTATACGAAAGTCCGTACAACAGGAACGGAGGGTTGTACGGGGGGGTCTAAAGGGCACGGGAAGAGTATGGGAGACTGCGCAGGAGATTGTACGAGCGGCGGTACAAAAGGCAACAGCTTGCACGTTAGCGGTACGAAAAACCATACAGCTGACGATAGCTGTACGAACGACAGAAGAGCCAGCAAGGTCTGGGATTGTACGAACCGGGATTGTACGGACGGCGATGGTATGGATGGGGATGGTACGGATGGCGATGGTACGGACGAAGACAGGGAGGGAGAGGAGAGGGCTCCATCGCTCCTCACCCTCACACACACACACACACACACACACACAAACACACACACACACACACACGCACATAGGGACACACACACACTCATAGAGATGATATGATATGATTGTATTAAAGTCCTTTTGAGACCCTCAAGATCTATGGGATTGGTGACCACTATTAAATTAAATAGTGGTCCATTACAACCATTGAAATAAAAGTCTCCCAAATCTTACTACACTGTGAGTATTTGCTGGACTATTTTCTATACTAGTCCTAGAATTTTGCTGCAATGTTCCAAGACTTCTTTTAAGTAGCTTCCAAACTTGTGGGCTGGCCGTTCCAATAGATTCTTTAGAGTACAACTATTGTTGCCATGGTTCTCCATTATGTGTACGCATGCTCGACATTTTAGGAGTATGTGCTGCTCGTCTTCTACCTCCCCTATAGGGCAGATTCTGCATATCGTCGCCTCCCTTGGGATCTTGGGTCGTATCCATCTCACTTCTAGATCATGTGAGCTGGTCCTTATTTTGCATATTAAATTCCTTTTGAATATTGAGATGTCCTCCCCAAGATATTTCTGCATTGCATAGCTATCCATCAGGTTGATTTCCTGTTTGTAGAACTGCATTTTTGTACTTGGATCGTGCCATATTTTATGTATTCAGCGTCTAAGTCCCTCATTTCACATGATTCTTCAGGTATATCAGCATAACAAGGACCAGGAAAACGGAACCGTTGCTGGAATTTTTTGGGAGCCGAAGCGGGGTAAACAAAGGTTTTCAAGGGAGGGAAAAGGAGGCACCAATGACCGTTCAGAATTAGTACTCACATTTGAGATTATATGGAAAAAGACAACATTTGCGACTCTTGCGCAATGCAAAGTCCAAACATGGCATCCCTTTAATGCATTATGCAGCACTAGGAGGAGCAACTAGGAGAAGTGGATTGGTGGTTTCCACTGGGAAACGGTCATAGGGGGCTTGAGCAAGGTCGGTAGACTGAGTGACTCTTTCAAGCTGTTTGAAGAAATGTTGGAAAGGGGTCTAGAATCAAGTACTATTTCTAGCAACCTCATGAAGAGATAATGCGACGCAAGGATGGTGAATGAAACCTCAAGACTTGGCAAACATATCATTGAAAAGGATGGTGAATGAAACCTCAAGTCTCAGTTTCTCGCTCGCAGGAGGGTGGCTCTCCAAAAGGAGGAAACTTTTCAAACATCCACAAAGTAATATAGGTTCCGCTGCAAGGCTATGTTGACTATGGTTGGAGTGTCCAACCTTATAAAACTTTGGTCAAGGATATAGATCGATGCTCTCTGTCATTGCCATTTAATAGAATCCTCCAAACAATGGCAATTACAGCCTTCAAGGTCAACTTTTTTTTGCAAGTAGAAGCGGCGAGTTTCCCCTAGGGCAGCTTCAAACATTTCCCTACTGCCTAGGAAACGTTTCCCAAGAAATTCGCCGTTTCTGTTTTTGGACAACCCCAAAATGGCAATTGTAGTAGCAGGGAGAAAACCTAACTCACTCTCTCTCCTACTCACTACTAACTGAACTGAGGAAATAACGCACTCAAACACAAGTGGATCTGTGGAGTGAGTGAGAATCTGCAGGAGGAATATAAGGGGCCTCCAAAGAGGAAGAATAACTGAACATCTGTCTGCCCAATAGAACTGAATACAACTGAGAGAATAAGTACTGTATGAAGGGGATAAAACCCTCAATGCAAAAGGGAAGAATATTGTACGGAGAGCAAGCTGGAAACTAAGGGCTGCTCTTATGCAGATCCCTTACTGATGCAATCCGGACTGAACCATGTCTGTAGGTGACCCTGTAGAAGGCGTAGAAGGGGAGCTGGTCTGCTGCCACCTAATCCCTGGTCTGATTCTCCTGGAACCCTGTTGTTGGCTGAAGACAGCTGCCCTGGAAATGGCCCTGGAAGTGGATGGAAGGAGTGGCCAATGAGGCTGCCTTATATAGGCCCCCTTGGGCCCTGGAACTGACTGCCAGGGCAGCCTGTTTAATGACCGCTGGCCAGATTTGTCCCAACCAGACTGGTCGGGTCTGTCCAATCATCCGCCACGTGGCACTGACGTGGTGCTTGTTGTTGCGGGGCTGTGCTGACATGGCCGTCCACGTGGAAGTCCAGCATGCCACGGGTTGTGGTTGTGGCATCCCTTTCTGCTGAGATTCAGACTAGGGTATGGAAAAAAAGGCTCCTTGGACGCTGAAAGGAGGTAGGGATGATCTGTGAAAAAATCCTCTTTAGCCCATGGTGCCTCGTGGGAACCCCTATGCTTTAATTTCACTGCATACAAGCACAATTGCATGTGCCTTTCTTGAACCGATGAAGCAAAATCTGCTCGGGCTCGACCACCTTTGCCTAATCAACAATCCCCGGCTGCTCCACATCTCCGACTGATGTTAGTGCCAACTCGCATATGGCTTAAGCCACGACACATGGGAATCGTTTGATCCATGTCGTAGATAACTGCAACTTCATGGCAACCTCATTGATAAACTTGATAATCAGAAAGGGGCCACTTGATGTGAGAGATTCGAGCACTTCTCCCCAATCTGCTTGGGTCGCTTCTTCATGTTCCAAAGATAAGCCCACTACCCTTCCTTGTAACCCACATCACGCCTTTGCTTGTAGGCTTGTGTTTGGTAGGCCTCCGATGCTTTCACAATGTTTTCTGCTCATAAGTCTTTGTGATGCGATCGGCCTCGTATACCTTCACAGATGTCCTGGTGAGAAGAGACTTGAACTTCTTGCCAAAGGCTGCTTCCTACCCACATAGAGGAATCGGTGTCATTTAGGATCCCCTGAACTAATGGTAAATATTGCTCCCATAGAGAAATTGGTGTCATTTAGGATCCCCTAAACTAATGGTAAATACCGCTCCCATCAAGACTGTGCATCTGCAACATAGCACTTCAGAATGTCGAAAGAAAGCTCGCTGTAGACTTTTGACTATGGACGGGAGCTGTTGGAAAAGCTAAGGTTGGTACCCAAGTTGTCGAAAAGGCTCTCCAAAACTGACTAGTAAATTTAAAATCCCTATCTAATACAATGATACGTGGCATGCCACACGTCGGATACCACCATCTAAGGAAAACTCGAGCCGTACTTTGTGCATCAATGGTACTGTTGCATAGAATAAGCATGACAAATTTGTTGAACGTGTCCACAATGGTCAGGCACACGGTGCTCCTGAAACCAATGGCTGATGGAAGGTTTGTGAAAAAATCCATGTTAATATGCTCGAAAGCAGGTCCGGGCAGGTCCAGAATCTCAAGGGGCTGAAGTAGACCTGGCAACTTCCCATAGGAAAGCTTCACTTGCCGGCATATCTGGCAATGAGACACATACTCGTGGACATCACTGCGTAAATGAGGCCAGAAAAATTTGTGCTTGATCTTCTCAAGAGTGCCTGCAACCCCTGTGT
The DNA here is from genome assembly GCF_047967505.1 of Dipteris shenzhenensis. Lineage (NCBI taxonomy): Eukaryota > Viridiplantae > Streptophyta > Polypodiopsida > Gleicheniales > Dipteridaceae > Dipteris > Dipteris shenzhenensis. The sequence continues at coordinate 50,738,695 of NC_141598.1, read as the reverse complement.
GTCCACCAACTGTGAAACAATGCATATCATGGAGTCTGGTAGCAAAGTATTGGGGTAGTACTGTGCATATCTACAGTAGGTGGTGGGGCTCTTTTGTTGTTCTTCATAGGCTGGGGATTGATTGTTTCTCCCCACCTATGTCCGTTTTCTGGTTTCTTTATGGAGTATGTGGGATGGAGATTACTCTCCCACCTCTACTGTAATCGCGTTTTGGCCATTTTGAATGGAATATATTACTGTTTTATCGTAATTGGGGCAGCACACAAAGGTATCCTCACCACCTGGCATGTATAGCATAATGGTCGGGCTGGTTATCAAGCATGACCTTGTAACAATGCACCTGAAAATATCGTACTGGTTGTGCCTCTCTGCAAGAAATATCTTGGTACTGCTAAAGTAATGCTTCCTCCTGGGGGTTCTTGACTAGGGTAGTTGTAGTGGTCGACTTGACGTAAAACACGTACACTTCACCACCTCGGCAGATCTCGCAAGCCATTTGAACTACTGAAATCAGAGGTCGAGGAAGTGTAACCTCAAGCCAAGAAATAAACTTGGACATAGCCTGAGATTTTGAAATCCAAGCCCTTGTTTTGGTAGTCAGGTCGAAGTTCATATTGGTGCCACCATCGTGCTCCCAAAATGATATCCGTTGCCTGAGTTAGTGTGACTCTGAGTTGCTGCTATCTACCCATCTTGAGATCTTCAGAATTGCTAAATTGACCTCCATGTTGCTCTCTGTCTACTTTCCCACAATGTGCCATTCAAGGCAATGGAATTCGTGAGAGTCAATCAGGCTTGCTTGGCTACCTTGGTGGAGATATCCTTGGAGGAGATAATATCCTCCGAGCTCCCTAAATCTGCAAGGATGAGGATCTTCATAAAAACGAAACATAGTGGGAAACGTGTGAGGATCGCCTGTTGGTTGAACTTCAATCTCCTTGATGACCACCTGGAAACTAAGGGCTCCTCTCATGCAAATCCTTTATTAATGTTGTCCGGACTGATCTGGATCTATAGGTAGCCTTGTAGAAGGCGTGGAAGGGGAGCTAGTCTGTTGCCACCCTATCCCTGGCCCAATCCTCCTGGAATCCTACTACTGGCTGACGACTGTTGCCCTGGAAATGGCCCTGGAAGTGGATGGAAGGAGTGGCCAATGAGGCTGCCTTTTAATAAGCCCCGCCCTAGACCTGACCGACCAGGACAATTTGTTGACCAACTCATGGCTAGATCTATCCCAACCAAATTGGTCGAGTATGTCCAATCATAGGTTGCCACATGGCATTGTTGTGGCACCCACTGCTACCATGGCACCCGTGCATGGCATGGTTGTTGGTAAGGCAATGCTGACACAACCACTGGCGTGGCAATCCATGTGGCAATCTAGCATGCCACAGGTTGTGCATGCCCGTGAAAGTTTTTTCCAAAAAAATGGCCTTTGAAATGCATTTCCCCATAGCTATGGTAAGGGGTTGCAAGGAGGCAAACACGAGTGGCGAGGGTAGGAAAGGTTGAGGGGAATGGGGCTGAGTAGGGGAGCTCGAGGTAGCAAGGGTAGGGGTGGTGAGGCTGAGTGGACGGACTGGGTACTGAGTAGAGGGTCTCGAGGTGGCTGAGCAAAATGGCTAGGAGCCGAGCGAGGTGACTCTGGGTTGCTAACAAGTGCAGGCTGATTTGTCTCCACCTCCAAGCGAGACTTCTATTGCCCCCTCTTTGATGAAGACTAAGGAGGTGAAACAGTTTTTTTCTGTTCAGGACAAAGGGAAAGCACCGGTTGCTTCAAATGGTGATGTTTCTCCTTCTGTGCCTTCGGTCAAAGGTGGGCACAAGGGGGGGGGGGGGAGAGAGACAGAGAGAAGGAAAGAAAGATGTATTAACATCTGTAGGAGGCCTTGCGCGCCTATGAGACAAAGTACGAAACCAGAAAGTAACTCATACAAGCCGCTGTGGGCTGAGGCAAAGGGCTCACTAAGGCCCTTGCTGAAAGCTAAAGTGCTGAATTAGTACAACAAAATAGCCAAAAAAAAAGCATCGGATACTCAAAGCTAATTCTCTGAGTACATGCCCACGCTCCAAGTATCGAGGTACGATGGTGGCTCTCTGATGAGACGCAAAGAGCTCTCGTATCTGTGTCTGTTGAGATGTCTCTCGAGGTGGCGGAGGACATGGTCTCCTCGATCTCTGTATCCGATGGGCTATGTCAAGGCAACACCTCATCTTTCACAATCTTCTCTGAGGAGGGCTGAGATAGACCGCACCTTGATCATGTGTGCTCTCAGTCACTCTCCGCGCCGCATGTGGTCTGTGCTCCTCTCGTCTAGCAGCATCGTGGCAGTGGCTCTCGCTGCTAATCCATGATGCCCTCATCTCATCTAGCTCTTCCTCCTCAACCTCCCTTGGAGCTGACTCAAATGCATAGAAGTCTATGACCCATGTCTTTGCTCGGTTGATCTCAATAGCTTGTGGCATCACCTCCTACTGCTCTCTGGTCTGTCGCATCAGTGTATCTGTGTGTCGTTGCATCTCAATCAAATAGAGTCCGTCACAAACCTGGGTGGAGAAATGGATCAGTGGTGTGAGCGGACCGAAGCCCGAGATAGTGATACCGCCCCTGGATCTCATAATAGACTAGGCAGACACATTGAAAATTCTCCTCTGTCTCGACCTACCCTCAAGAAGTGGTCATGGTAGAACTGGATCTTGGTGGGGAACTCCTCGTCTCCCCCCTAGTTTGGGACGTATGGAGCTGGAGGAGATCCAACTGTATGATACGGTCGACCTCATCTCGTGGGACCAACTGGGGCGGTGCATCCATGCTGTACTGAAAGGGGGGAAGTCTGTCCATCTGGATGCCGTGGCTATCAAACCATGTGGACACTCGTGCATACCATGATGTATCAACACCGCTCTCTACCGGTCGTCTGGATGACTCTAGTGCTAGCCTTGGTAATCTCCCCTGGGGTAGGCCCAAACTCTGTGAAGGAATGTCACTGTCTAGAAGATGGCTTCAACATGGAGAGGGGTCATGCCGAACTCTGCCTATATGATGGGATGCAAGACCAAGGGCTTACTCCAGATAATCCTAGATCCCATAGTCACCTGTAGCCTCTCAAATCTCTTTCACTCTGTCGATGAAAGGTCACCCCTCCAGAAAGGTGATGCATACATGGCAATCGATCTCACCAAGGTGTCAAAAAGCCAACCCTTCGTTGGGAGGTCTTGAAAGTGCGCCTAGAAGCACTACCTCTCTCGTCGGGCCAGAGCACCCTACCGTCATGTGAGTGGTGCTCTAGTTGCATGGGTCATCGTGAAGACTGGTCCTGTGAACACTGCCCCCAAAAACATGTAAGATTGCACTATCTCCACGGGCTCACGTCCATACGTGAAACTATGTCAATGAAGCACAGCTCGTGAGGTGTCGAAGATCATAACCTTGGTCTTCCCAAGGTTAACTATCACTTCTGTCTCTCTACAAAACACCTCCAAAGCCTCCAGATGTTTCTGCAATCCCTCTGCTGAAGATGATACGAGGACTACATCATCTACGTACAGCAGTATGTGCACCATCAAGTCAGCCAGAAGTGAACCGCCGTCTCCGCCTAGGCGGTCTACCAAGGATGTAATCTCATCGATATAGAGCCCGAAGAGAGTCGGTGAGAGGAGGGAGCCTTGCTTCACTCCGATAGTGCTCTCAACCTAGTCTGATAGACCTCCTGATACTCTTACCTCTGACGGGCTCATATAGGCTCATCAACCCCCAAATCATGACCTCTGGGAGCAGCAACTCATGTAACCTCCTGATCAAGCAGGAACGTGGAACAATATCAAAGGCCTTCCAAAAGTCTACAAAGCAAGTGTAGACTTTCTAGCACTTTTACTTCACCTCCGCAATGATAGCCCTCGAGGTGAAGAGATTATTAAAAGTCTTAGAGAGACTGAAGGGTCTATGAGACCGAAAGAACCTAATACAAAGAGCTGAAAGGGTGGAGCCTCTAAACCCACAATCATACAGATGCCAATGCATAAAGAGAAATCTCTGAGCTCATGGAGAGGATGGGAGCCAAGTAGCACTATGATCATCTGAAAACTCGTGGAGAGGTCATGCTTCAGAGACAGGCCGCAATGTACGAGGTTGCAATAGCAAAAAAGCACTGACAACTGTCAGCATGTGTAGTCCGTTGTGGTCTCTTAGCTATGGCCATGTGACGGACAAGTGCCACTATCACTGTCGTCGACCATGCCTCTGATCTGGTGAGCATAGAAGGGAGTCGGTCATGTCTTTCGCATGGTCCTCAGATCTGCAGTCTCCCTAAGCCCTACTGGTTAGTGCTATCTAGCTGCTAGAAAAACTCAGTGATCATGCTCTGAGTGGAATTTAGCTATACACCCTAATCTCGCCTATGTGCCTTGAGCAAAAGCTTCCAGTGTTAGAAGGCCTCATGAATAAAAGTCACCAAGCATCTCTGATCTAGGTCGGACAAGAGACTAGATAGGAGTCAGAACCCATCCTTCGAGACAGTGTTAGCGACCTTGGATCTCATAGTATATAGGACATCTGATAGCGTGGTCTACAACTTGATCTCCTGCTGATCACATAAAGTGCTCCTACAACTCAATCTCCTGTTGATCAGATAAAGTGCACATGCAGCTGTCTAGGTATGCCCTCAGCCCGTCCATTTCAATGTGCAGTCGGTTTGACGGAACGCTAAACTGCCCAATCAATATCCTTTAAGGAGTGGGGGACATCATCCGTGTGTATCCTAGTGCATCAATGAAGCTCTCTGCTGAAATCTTTAGGCAGTTGTCTCTGTAGAAACTGAGCTTCATACGAAGCACACGAGGTGCCAACCAGGCCCTGAATGTGTGTAGCTATAGGAGATCCTCTCGGATAACCTGGTGCATCTCGTGATATGTAAGTGGGACGGAAGGGGCCTCAATGCTTGATCGGGGAAGGGAGGTAACCTGTCTATGTGGATTCCCAAACTCTGAAACCATCTGGCCCTCAGCCACCAAAACTATGGTTAAAGATAGAGCCCAGCACAATAGCCTGTGTCGCCCCGTGGTACAAGAATCATACTCCTTGATGCAGTACAGGTACGTGATAACCTAGAACATTGCATCAAGCTATAGTTGGGATGCTTTGAACTGAGCAGCCGGGACTGACTGATGTGGAGGCTTACTAAGGATCATCCGGGAAAGCAAGAGAACCTGATGCCTCTCCACTCGAACCCAACCTGTCTCTAATAGATCTGGCACCCAACAAGGGCTGGCATACATAACCGCTGGGGGGACCAAGGGAGAGAGAGGGGGGGAGAAAGAGAGAGAGAGAGAGAGAGAGAGAGAGAGAGAGAGAGATGCAATGTCCGCTCTATGGGATAGAATAGATCATCAATATTTCCAGCTCTACACAGTTTTGTGTTCCTCTGCCTACGACAAGTCGTCTGGGCAATGCTTGGGCTCTGTCTGAACCTTTTTCTTGTGATATTCTAGAACTGCTCAAAGAGGCTACGTTGACCTCTAGGTGCTGAAGTGTGTATGTTGTGCTTTAACCTGATATTCCCAGATGCACAACTCAGTAGTACACCGTGCTCCACCTCACCAAAATAACTTCCCTTACCTTTCTTTATTTCAACCCCCCCCCCCCACACACACACACCCCATTCACCTACCCACACTCACACATACCCACTCAAACACACACCCCCCCCCCTAACTAACACCCACACCCCCAAATTCGCATTTTCCTTTTGTGTGTGTGCATGCATATACTGCATGTGTGTGTGTGTGTGTGTGTGTGTGTGTGTGTGTGTGTAGGGGGGAGGACTCTTTATATGCCTACACGGTTGAGTCAGTACCAGTACGTTCCTGCACCTTGAGATGTAAGTTCCATCCCTTGCGACCCAACCTCCTCTTCTAAAACCTTGCTGAGCCCAAAATCAGTCATCTTTGCTACTCCAAGATTATCAAAGAGCACATTTCCGGGCTTCAAGTCATAATGTATGATTCTCTGTGGGCGACTGTTCATGTACACGAGTCCTGAAAACAGTTGCGCCAAGATACAACGTGCCTCTCTTTCGGGTAAAATAGGTGTTGCTTTGAGTACTGCATCAAGGTCTTTCCCTGCAGGTGGAGTACATGTTGCCAGTAAACCAATTTTCAATGACGACAAGTATTATTGGTCCTCTCTAGTCAAACTGTATCATCCATAATTTGTCCTTACAAAAAATGTGCTGCACACAATCATTCTGCTGTTCAAGAGGTTACATTATGTGGATCACTCCAAGTAAAAGATTCAAACAGTAAATAATTTGGTCTATATAGTAATTCATGGATGCATCTGTCTGACTTTCATAAAACAAAGGCATTAAGTCTCAGGTTTCTGAGTCAGGACATTCCAGCCCTTGAATTTGTAGATTTTTGCATGTAGTATTGACAAGTAAACATCAAAGCAATAAATAGGGTACAGGAGATTTTGTGAAATCTTGATGAGATCCTTCCACTTCTCCTTCACATAGCCTTTTTCTAATACAATCTCTAAATCAAAAAGCAAAAATTGCAACATTTCCAACTTATATATTTACATTTCTTCTTCTGCCACAAGGAATCCCAAATTATTTGACAAAAACAAACTTTTCCCGACAGCAAAGGGAGTAAATTCTTAAGCAAGCTGCTCATCTGAAAGTGTTTCCACAGATGCAGTCAACCGAAAATAGTATAATTGGGTCTTTCCAAGCTAGCTCTGGATAAGAGGACACTACTTTACATTTAAGAACTACTAGAAGCACATACTTCTTACAAGCTTTGATAGGTTTCATTGTGTGACTTACAATTCACTCTTGGAATGCTTGCACTCGTCATCCTGCACTCCCACTCCCACTCCCACATATACACGCCCGCCCCCACCCCCCCACAGCCCCTTGAAAAGCTAGAACAGGGCAGAAAATGTTTGAGAACAGTGTTGGGACTGCTAATTCCAAACTAACTCTGTGAAAAGCTGTGCTTTGCCACTAATGAAAGCAGAAAATGGTGTTACTCCCAAGCTCCAGAAGGGAGTAAATTTGCAGAAAACTTTCCTTTCAGGCCAGGTTGGTGCAGTGACCTGACCAGTCACCAAAGGAAGCACAACTTAAGGAGCGATGCGGTCTGGACATGAGGATGCTGTTGCAGATGATTGTTGCTGACGATATATGCTGATGATCGTTGCTTGCTGCTGATCGTCAGTTGCTGAAGATCCGTCACCTGAGCCCTCTTCTGTTCTCTTTCCTAATCGCCCCCTTCACTCTTCTGATTCTGCTCCTGCCCAGTATGTATTGGGCAGTTCTCCAGTTTTTGTCTCAAGCTTCTCCCAGCCCACTTTTGGGCTGGGTGTCTTTCTGCCACCTCTCCCTCAGTTTTTCGCTCATTTTTTGAGATGCACCCAGCCATTTCTGGGCTGGGAAGCCTTCTGCCACAACCCTTTTCACTGCCTGCCCCTAAGCTCAGGTTTGAGCTTTGCTCAGCCCGTTTTTGGGCTGAACCTTTGTTTGCTACCGCCCTTCCCCTTTTCTGCATGTCTCTAACCATTGCCAAGAGCTAGCGGGTGATGTTCTTTGTTTGACAAAGGGATTTGAATCTAGGAAGCTAGAACAGAGGGGCTCACATGGCTGCGCCCTCGACTTCCTCAGCCATCTGGATTTCCTCTTTCCAAAGGATAAACACCAGGTGCAAAAGGCTATATATTTCTCTTTAGGATCGAGCATTGATGGCGCGCATTCCACATGACGACAGGTTTGAGCTTTGGGTTCCGGCGATCTTAGCTTTGGAAGTGACCACATCCAAGACGTCAGCACCCTGGATACCACTCAAGCTTGGGTGGAGCAGAGACCAGTCCACCCTCGACCCATCTAGTTTTCTTTATCCCTTGATATCACAGGTTTGCACTGTATGACATGGAAATGACTCATCATGTACCAAGATATCCCAGTATGCTTCACTCCCAAGTCAACCCAAGGAATACATTTTGCCGATCAGAGCTTGTTTTGGCATTGTTCACAATTGACTATAGCAGCTTTGATACTGTCAGATGATCGAGCCTCAAAGGTGAGGCAAATCGAGGATGACCCAAACACATCCTATGGACAACCTATTTGAAGGTGTCCTCGGGCAAAATGGGTCAAAGCTTCAATCCTACCAGTGAAGTGTCTTCATTGCAGAAAGATGGGCCACCTAACCAAGGCTTGCCCGTGTTTTGCCAACCGTCCTTCCCCTTGCTTGAAGGTCCCTCCAAACCTTTAACAAGAGGGTAGGGAAGTAGGGCCCATCCCCAAGTCAAGAACCTCAGCCTCTTCATTCGCAAACCCACTCGATCACCCCATTAGACCGGTTTGGACTAGAGTGGAGGGCAAGAGAATCTACACGAGCAGCAAAGAACCACAGTAGACGATCTCGTCAAAGACAACAAGGAGGGCAGTCGGAGCAGCCTGACCCAGAGTGCTTGATCTCCCTTGAGAGGGAGGAGTTCTTTGGTCTTCCCCCAAAGATGGTGCCATAGCACGTAGGGCAAGTTTCTTTAACACAAATTCACACAGCTTCAGAGCCAATGCCAAAATTCCTCCTGCCTCTCTCTCTCCCTATCCGCCTCTACCTCCACTAACGCCTCCACCTTCAACCCCCCACCCCTCGCGGGATGCCTCCACCACCTGACCCCTTAACTGTTCCCGCTCCCACTAGACCAAGCCCTTGCCTTTAGACTGGCCCGCCCCTCTGTCCTCATGTTGCCTTGCCTACCTCTCCACCAACAATTATCACCCTTGTCACCCCCTGACCCTCTACGTCTCGTCACCCCCCTGCTGCCTACAATAAGCCCATCCCCTCGGCTTAGGTTTTCCCACTCTCCCCTCTCCCCCCCACCCTTCTTGCGCCCGATCCAAGCCTCATCGAGCTCTCCCTCTCCAAATCCAAGTTTATCATCTTCCTCAAACGTGACTTCTCTCCTTCAAGCTTCTAGGGCATAAGCCCCGCCCAAGTCGACCACTCCCACAGGAATTCTAGCACCTAGGGCCCTGGAACTACGCTAAGGTACCCCTCTCACCCTCGAGATGTCGGCCTTGATCTTGTAGATCCATAAAGTGTGACATGATTGGAGCAATGGGTACTTCCCTCTTCCTTCTAGGGCGTCATCTTCATTGCCATGAGAGAGGAACAATGGACCCCAACTCTCTTTGACCTTACCTTCAAGGTCCAAATGATGGAGATGCTAGAGGCGTGGTCGAGACAGACGGGTGTGGAGCTATGACTAGCACATGGCCACAATGCAACCTTCTAGATTGTTTTTCCCTGAAACAAGAAAGGTTGTGGGTGTGCAATGGCAGTGATCCGTTCAAAGAGGAGCAAGAAGCTCAGCCAAGTGATGCTCCTTGACCCAATGTGCAGAAAGACTAGGAATCTCGACCTCTTTCTTAATGTCCTAAGCCCTCAAAGCCGGTCTAGAATCATTGATGCCTCTAGCGCAGTGCCGTACAAACCTAGACTACTCCCCCTCCAATCCTCCAACAAAGTCCACACGGTCAATAGTGGCCACACACGCGTTCAACCATTGGATAGCCCAATTCGCCACCCCCAACCCCTAATCGTCTCCATGAGCAACACTTGGAACTAGTAAGGTGAAATGTGCACAATTTCACAATCGAGCACGTCAATACCGCAGCACTTGAACTATAGAGAGCCCTTGTTGGACAGTTAGTGGATATTCTCAATGTTTTAGAAGCAAATACATGCGACAAGACACTTTCTTCCAAGAAGGGGCTCGAATATTTAGTCCTCGACTGCAAGGGATCTAAGCAGGATGTTTGCATCTCATTGGGACAAGCCCTAGACCCACAGGTGTTTGATTAGGGTAAGCTCATTGCAAGGACATGCAATGCACACCCACATGTCACCAATAAAGAAAGTCCTTTTGGCACTGACTCACATAAAGTCTTCCAAACATGGATTCCTGGAGATGGAGACGCCTTCAACAACTTCAAATTTGAGGAGGACAAGCTAGAGAGGGTTTCTTCGTTGCCATGCCTTCCTTTATACGGGGCATGTTGGACCAGTTTATCTCCACCATCAAGGACCGGGACCCTTTGCATGAGGACAAGTTCTCCAAAGTGCATGGGAGTCTCAATTTTGCCTTCGGTTAGTGCCGAGAAGATGGGCTCTTGGACAAACTCGCCGAATTCTACCTCGGTGACTGATCCGTGCAAAAGGAGGGGGCCGGGGGGCACATCTTATAAGTTGGCTACAACTAATCGAGGGGTTCCTACACAATCCTCTATCCACGAGCTACCCGCAACACTACCAGATGTTATACACAAAGACACGAAGACACATGGTGTAGGCTAGGGCTTCACCACCCAACATAGATCGTTACAAGGATCATCCCCAAGCTAGAGGTGAGGCATATCTTGGACCAATGATCTCCCAGGTAAGACTACAATATCGTACCACGCATCCCCATCAATGCACTGATGTCGTTAGGGAATCACACGCCTAGACGGGCTCCTTCTAAGGCCCCACTCCGAAAATGCCCCAAATGAGCTGAAGCTCACACTTATATAGCATAAAGTGTCTTAGGTAACTCAACCCTACAACACTCTATGCTTAGGGACGCTAAAGGGACATCATGCCCTCACTGTCTTACTTTACAACTTCGTAAAGGTCAAGGCTGCTCACCTTTCAGGAGCTAGAAGCCATGTTGCTCCAGGAGGAAGCTAGGGCCATGATGGTGAGATTGGCGATGAAAAAGCCTTTCGTGCACAAGGTAAGAGCAAAGGTCGAGGAAAGGGCAAGCTTGGCAACAACAAGCCTAACAAAAAGAGAGGACAAATCTAATAATGAAGAGGACTCATCAAATAACCAAAACCAGCAGCAGATGTGGGTTTTTTTTTTTAAGGAGAACTTTTCTTGGTAACCACTCCGAGTTTTGCTGAGATCAGGTATGCAGATTTAGGTTGAACGGTTTGTAAGTCTAACATTGAGAGATCAGGTATGCAGATTTAGGTTGAACGGTCCGTAAGTCTAACATTGAGAGATGGTCTAATGAGCCAAAGGGACACAAAGTCTTTGGGAAGGTGGAGGACAGCAATGTTTGCTCAAGATGTTCTGAGAAGAAAGCTAACATTACTTGCATAAGGGAGGTGTCTTTGGGGGAGACTACAAGGATCAAAATTAAAGCAGTACGGTGAAGCTGGAGATTGCAATACATGTTACACATCGATGTTAATGGGTCACTCCAAGAGGTACCTAGCTTGTTCTCAAAGCAAGCATTTGTGTGAGTGTATTAAATGGTGAGCATATTCCTTTGTTTGCCAAGTTTTTCTTAGGAGTTGAGAGAATGGAGGGAGAAAACCTCCTAGCAAATAGAGGGGGAAAGACTTATTGCAGAGGCCATCACTGCCTGCTACATGACATTAATCAAGGACAATGACGATTGTTTGGAGGAACATAACCTGTTGACATGGACAGGAGTCTCGAGGCTTCTTCACAGCCCAGACGCAAGATACTAGAAGATGGAGGTGCACCTGTTGAAGCCTTTAGGGTGTAAACAGAGACATCAACAAATCTGGGGAGTATATTGCTACCAATGGGATACCAATGTTGTTCAGAATTTTTAGGGATTTTGGTGATGAAGAGGCACAGGGATCTCAATACTCAACTTCATTATTTGGTTACAGATGGTGCCAGATTGGTGACGGGTTGAAACAGACCATAGGAGCATGGTGCTTGGCAGGAACCAGGTTGTCCTTGGATTCTAAGGGGGGCAACTGGATAGGCCAGAAGTATGTGCCAAGATTGCTCAAGTACGCTGGCGGATTTGTGATCATAGATGGTGGTAACATGGACCATTGGTGCTACCTGGATAGTATCTATGTCCTGATAATTTGCTTGTATGAGACCAAACCTGGAGGAGCAAGAGCTGCAGGGTCAAAGACCGATGATGGAGGATGCCTCTAGCTTGTTCTTGAGAGCTTCTCATGGAGCACCTGCATCAACATGTGGGTGTTGGCCCACAGTGGGTTGTTGAGATGGCTCGTTGCGATTTTAGGGGGCACATCCCCCACCTGTGAGCCCTTATATCAGGAGGACATGAGGGAGGTCTACCGGCAGCAAAAGAGGGACAAAGAGATGCCACGCGGACAGAGAGGAAGGCTGTCACGGGGGCAGATCTGAGAGCTGTAAGCAGAGCTGCCCATGGGCAGCATGCAGGCTGCCATAGGAGCAGCATTTATGATGGCACAGGGCCCTGGGGAGAAGGCTAAGGTGCAGGCAGCAGCAGTCCCTGCAAGGGCAGTATACAGGGCAGTGAACATGGGCTGCCAGGGTCACTAGATAGGCCATGCAGGTGGCAGCAGCAACGAACTGCCAATCGACAGTCTGAAGCAGCCCATTGGGTGCAGCAGGCTGGATCGGCAGAAGTGGGTCAGGCCCAAGACAACACCAGTCAACACCTGCCACGTGGTAGCCTCGTCAGCAGGTACAGGTCAGGGCAGATCTGCCAATATTAGGTCAGCCCAGTCTGTGGGCTGGTCGGCCAGCTCAGTCTGCTGGTCAGTCAGTTCGTAGGGCATTTCAGAGGTATTAAAAGAGCCCTTGGAGGGGCAGTCCACTCAATCATTGGTACCTCACACATTGGTTGCAATTCCTGCAGCAAGGTGGCCTGGAATCAGTGAGCCTTGTCCCTCACCATTGGCTGCAGACAGACGTAGCAAGGAGGTCAAGGATCAGGACACCAACAGTACATCAACATTGGTTGCAGACGGAAGCAGCAAGGAGGTCCGTTGGAGGGGCATCTACTCAGCCTACTGAAGCTCCATAGGAGCACTCAGGCTGACAGTGTTCTGAAGGTGCCAGAAGGAGCTAGAAGACAGTTTTAGCTAGAATGGCCACCTATTTAGCTGACGACCACAATTAGAAGGACCACCTACCAACCGGCTTGAAAATCAGGCACCAAACCTGCCCAGGCCAACCTGAGCAGCCAACTATTGCAGGACCTAGTTCAGCCCCATAACCGTTCCTAGTGATGGGCTTCATATGCACGCACTGGATGATGACCCTTCTCATGCGGTATGTCTTCTTTTATCTTGTCATGTGGTGCTTACAAATGTTTGCTCTCTACCGATTTACCCATTCCAAATTCAAGATTTACAAAGCATTGTAAGATATGTCCATGCCTTTCAGAGGCTTTTTCATCTTATAATTTTCAATCGCTTCATTTACAAAACACAATTTATTCACGCTATCTTCCAGAGTACTCAAGTTTTCTTATCTTTTAAAAAAAGTTAATAGTCCAAGGACCTAATGAAGAAAAGGAGTGTTATCCCCCTTGATGCTCAATTAATATAGATATGGGCGTACCCAGCCATACAATACATATCACTCCTTCAATACTTAAAGTAAATTATTACCTACTGTACTCTTAACCAAGTCTATCCCTTGTCACAACCACAAGATAAAAGATTATTTTGCAACAATGTGTTGGAGAGCATACCACTACAATATTCCAATACAGTGCAAAATGTATTGTGGTCAATTTCAAATATGTCCCAAAGCCGCACAATGTGAGGATGCACAAGGTTCTTATGTATATTGTATTCGCGAATGGCATGCCGTATGTAGCTTTGCTTCTTCTCCTCGCTCCATTGGGCATTGAGACTATGAAGTTTACACGCCACATATCTATATTCCACTAGATCATATGCCTGCTTACACATTCCTTGCACTAAGTCAACAAAAATAGAACACTTACCAAGGTTAACCCAGAAATATTTTCAAGCAAAGCAAAGTGGGTAGAGTGTGGAATTTTCCACATGTAATCATTCAATATATAAATTCACACTTTTGAAACACTACCCTAAAAGAGAACAAGCTGATACCTTATAGACCTCACTGAAACCACCCTTCCCTAGGAGATTCAGCAAGGCATAGCGTTTGTTGAGAATGGGAAAACTATTGAACCTAGATGCATCTTCATCCCTAATTCGCCTCATTTCCCGTAGATGTCTTGCCCTTTCCAGCTCATAGCGATCTCGATCTCTCAAAGCAGCTTCCTCCTCCTGCTTGAAAGCTCAAGTGTGCCAATCACAACACTATTGTTGTTTTTTCTTAGGGAATCCTGGGGGTGTTACTTTTTTTTTCCCAAAACTGGGCGTGTTACTTTCAAAAGCAAGTGGTAGAAAAAAGGTGCTCCTTTCCAAAACAAGATAACCTCCCTCCAAAGGAAGAAAATGGAAAGTGGAGGGGAGACATTATAATAGGAAATTTGAAAAAATGCAAATAAAGTGAGTCCCAACTTTGAAAGCTCACACAAATTGGGACGAATACATCCAAGCATTCAAGGAACATAAAATGCAAAAACTCTGGCTAATGACTTACCCTTTTGATGCTAAGGAGGCGAGACCTACATAGCTCCTCTTGTAGCAAAAACTCCTCATCAACCAATAGGTCCCCTTCATTCCCATCAATCTTATCTAAAATCATATAACATTCTCTGGTCAGCTTCAATACATACCAAAATTTTAATCCTTAGATATGCCAAAAAAGCACATTCCCTGAAAACCGCACGACCATACATGCTCAGCAATAGTCTTCATATCTCTTTCCTCAAATGTAAATGCAGCATAGACCTGTGTGCAGGAAGCACAGTGATTTGAACTGCATACAGCACTAGGCAAACAAGACAGCAAGGAAACGTTGAGCTCAAATCAGGTCCATGCCTTATTTGACTAACAAGCCACACATTAAATTTAGAGCATTGTTAAAGGCAGACACATTGCATGAAATTCAAAAAGCTTATCACGTTTCCCCTCCTCTAAAACTGTTCTAGGCTAACAGCCTTTTCCCGGGAGGCAGCTTGGTTCAAAGGTCACCCCTCCCCTTAGCAGACTTAAGGACAGCCAGAACTGGGGTGAGTGACCATGCAAATGACACAGGACCAATTGGACAGCCCCTGCCTTCTAGACCCGCAGAGTTTGAAACTCCAAACGTTCCATCTGGAACAGCACTGACCTTGCATTACCGCCACCCATTATCTGAATTTATTTCCAACCCCACACTTTCAGAATACCTCTATGGAACCTTAGCATGCACTTTTCAAAATGTAGGTTTGGCAGCAGAACTGAGTGCAAAATCCAAACCAGTTCTTACAAAGAAAAGGGATGTAAACTGCCCAAAGGTCCTGTCCTTACAATCCATTGAGGGTAGATAAAATGTCATCTGATTTCACTCAATTCCTTGTCCCAGTCACCAACAGCATCCAAGTACCATGGTCTTCATGAAACGTCACCATATTGGAATCTTCCCCAACCACCAACTGCCTGCCATACTCCGAGAATTCCCGTTTCACCTAGGGGTAAAGGGTGACAAGTGGGTAACAATAAAGCATACCTTCCAAAAATCACGCTGACAGCCACCTACAAGCTTCACACATAGACAGAGGCCACCAGAAACAAGTATATTTTGCCATCACAGCTACTTTTACAAACCTTGAGGGGGATTCTACTGAGATGCTCTGTATATTATGTTCACATAAATGCATGCTTATGCCCTAAGGAATTGGAATCCAGAGATAGAGTCTTCCCTAGGGCCTATATCTACCCCAAAGGTTTGAAAGTCAAGACTGTCTAGCCTCTTTCAGGACCCTTGGAGTTTGTATCTCAACTTTTCTAAAGCAGCAAGAGTTCCCTCAGAAGGGGTCTCATGTTAGCTCCTGAATATATTTTTTATTAAACACTTGTGGAACAGGAGTTGTTAAGGTCACCTTAAAGAACATCATGACATTTTGTTATACGCATGTGACATGTGTTTTACATTTAGATGATGTGATGATAGATTATAGATGGTCAGGTGGCCTTGAATCTCTTATGTGGCTTGTCTATCATTACTCTTTTCAATTGTAAAGTATTTATTACCAAGGTCAGAAATATGGAAAAGCGAATTTGCCTAGACTCCCAAGTTCTAAGGGACAGATGGGACTAACCAAAAATGTCTCAGCTATGGCAACGTGACCAAGCTCAAAGCATCCTCTATTTACAACAATTACTTCAAATGGCAGTTTCATAGATCCACACCACATCAATGGGAATTTGATCAGGGTGAAACATTATGTGCCGCATGTAGTCCACAAGTGTAAGAGGGCTTAGATTGCTTAGTTTGTTGAGGGCTTAGTTTGCTGAGCCGATGTTTGTGTCACAACTAAGAGGGAGGGGTCAACAAAAGCTGGAGACAATGTAAAGCAATCATTATGTTTGAGGATGCATGTACGACAATCAACAACAAAAGAGAGTGAGTTGCAAAAACAGTTACACCAAGAGCGTCATAGATGAAGACCAAACACTGGTTCTGGCCAGCTGATTAATCAGTTCAGCCTTGATAACCAAAGTCCTTCTCAACTTCTTGAAAGGTCTACTGTCAATTTGCTCTATCTCACCAAATATCACCTCAATTCTTGTGCAAAACGTTGAGTCAAAGGCATGCATTAATCCGTTAAGAAAGAAATAGTTCCGCAATAACAACTACTAAGCCCTCCTAAGCTCAGAGGCAGTGACCACCAATATGATTTCCCCCTCTTATTCTCAAATTCTGAAAATATTTTCAACAAAAGTGGACTTTTTTTAAACCTGTCCTTCCCTTCTTCAGAGATTTCCGGTGTTTTTCTATTGCTTCTTTTTGCTCCAGAAGAGATTTCTGTTGGGGAACAAAAAAAACAATATTTAGATAACTCTCCACTTAACTGCAGACAAGAGTCTAAACCAGTCACATGCAAACCAAAAGAAAACAGACAAACATGAGTAGGAGAAGTAAGAAGAAAATCGGTGAGATTGATCCTTCTGAGTAGAAGTCCCTTCTTTTGTTCCTGCATACAGATCTCCTGTGTCTTCCCATCCATAAGCTAAGCTTTATGTGGAGGCACAACAGTTCCTTGCAGTTCACTCTAAAAGTGCCAGACTCTGCTTCCCTAGCCTTGTCTAGCACTATACAAATCCAAAACAATGCAACTTCCCTCTTTATCTCACAGGAAGGTCTGCAGACTGGGAGATGATCACTCACCAAATGGGCTTGTATGTCTTTGAATGCTTGACCATCTTCCCATCCCTCTGAAATAACCGTCCCTGCCCTGCACAAGCAACCAAAATACAACATGAGGTGTACAAGTGGCATATATTGCCAACTTCTAAGATATGTCTCTATCCCGATTACAACGCCTTCACAAGATTTGAAGACACTCTTAAATCTTATCATATCAAATCTACAAAGTCTTGGACAGCTTTCAGACAAGACAAGACACACACTACATATGCATGTAAATGCCAGAATGTATCACTTTCCTAAAAACAAGAAGATACATGCAGAGCTCTATTGTCTTCCAAGGATGTCAAGCATTATAGTGCATGCATATATTTAGATGATCTTGCATGTCAATCCGTAACATCTAGGGGATTGTGCATGACACCCAAACAAGCTGTGCGTTGCAAAATTTCTCAATATTTCCATCCTGTATGTAGTAGATAGGCCTAAAGACTTCATCTCAAGCTTTTCATTTTTCTGAGCTGTGACATGGTTCTAATTTGAAGAAGAAAAAGAAGGCATGTGTTTGGGATAGTATGCAGAAGATTACACAAAAGACAAAGCTGAACACAAAAAAGAAGGAAAACCCTCAAGTGGCGAACAAGCTGGAATGAGCTCACTTGGCACAAGTAAACAGACTTGTTTGTTATGAGAATCACACAGCATCAGAGGTCCAAGATGTGCCCCCACAACAGAGACATCATAGACACAAAAAGATGGTACCGTAAAAATACTAGACACGATCGAGACCATGTCTTACACAAGCAACAATAATACAAAAGAGAGAGATCCAAAGTCCCGCTAGAGTGTGGTCCATTGATCTGCCAGATATCTCTAGACTTGAGCCCACGTGCTCCACCTCGAGCATATGTACACTCTCCATCTAGATCCCTTCCACCTTGCTGTCTTTGCACCAGCCTAGGTGGGCAGCACACTGAGCTAAGTCTGCAGCTTCTAAAAGGGCTCTCATAACAAGGGCCCCTGGCCCACAAAACTAGGTCTTTGGCTCTCACTATGTGAAGTGCTGCCCATGTGGCAGCCCCTCTCTTCCTTTTCTCTTGGGCACATCCTGCCCTAGGTCTCCCTCCCCCACATTCTCCTCATATGGGGGCTTACAGATGGGGAGGTGACCTTTCCAACCAGGGAGTACCCCTTCATCAATGTCCCTTGAGATCACTCAAGTTCCATCTTCCCATTTAGGCCTATCTTTAACCTATGACCCTTGCACCTATCATTCAATGCACTCTAATGCACCTGTCCCTTTCCTATTGCCCCTAGGACCTAGACACATGTGTGCACATCTTTATTAATAATCATTGGCCAATGTTACATAGTTTTGCGGTACTACTTACATCACTTGATCGATCATAAATACAAACATATACCGCACCATCAAATTGTCACCTAACAATAATAATGTTATAATGACTATTAATTAACTAAATAATCATTTCCCTTGTCATACACTCCCTCCTGCTTTAATGAGCAGAAGTCCTCTTCTAGATTATCTCTTGTCTCTTTCTCTTGTGTGCACTTTCTCTTTTTACTTCTGCAATTGCATCGTCTCCTTATAATCTACGAATATCTATGGAAAATCTCTAAAGAAATCTTTTTCCATCCATTGTGCATCACTTGCTGGCCGGTTTTTAAACTTGAGCAGCAGATATATATATATATATATATTCTTTCCACAGGTATTCTTCTCTTGATGGTACATGGTCTATTCTCGAGTAAGAACTTCAATCCCATCTTCAAATTCAGGTTCCTCTTAATGCTGAATATCCAAAAACGCAAAGTTATGGCCATGGTATTTCTTCAAAGTGCTACCATAAACTCCATCACGCATAGCAGGGACTAGCTACTATGACATCCCCACTGACGTCATCAGCGCCTAACAGGGGGTGTAGACCATAGTATAAAAGTATGCTCTCACACATACAAATCCACACACCCACACATACTTGAGCATCCATTTATACAAAGTCTTCGTACTGAGTTCCTGTCGGCACTCCGAGGGCAAACTCAGCCATGATGAAGGCTAGCACTAAAGGAGAAGGCTAATCAAAAAGTAGTCCAAATCTCTTCATTCAAGCTACAACTGCTTGTGAAGTCTAATCGATTTCATTTTAGTCTCTCCCAAACGAGCATCTAAATCTAAATCTAGCTGGTAGAGCAACGCACCATTTAAGATAGAAAGAATTATTGCAATACCAGCAGGTCGCAACTTGGACGAAAACTTCACAAGGTGAAATTTGCATGTCCGCTAATACGGCAGAAGCATATACCTAGATGAATCCAGGAACATTCCCAAACTCATCCTCTAAAAACACAACATAGTGCAATTTCAATCTCACGATAGTCACTCATAAGATTGAAAACCATAAACTCCATCACGCATAACAAGGACTCTTTGTTTTTCTACGTCCTCTTTCTATTTTGTTCATCCTGTATGGGGCTCTACATGGAGGAGAAGCTCGTGGCTCGAAGTCTATGGCATGATCATCTTCTCTCTCCATAGGCAATTCGAAAGAGTCGTCTCTAGAAAATCGATCCTCATAAGCTCTAAGGAACTCATTTCTTACCTGATCTTCTTTTAAGATATGAAGATCTCTTGATTCTCGTATATGCACAAGATTACAATTTGGCCCTCTTTTTACCAATCTTTTTTCTTGGGTAGAAGTAATCAATGGAATCGTATACACGCCTCGATCCCCTATGATCCATATGTTTTCATCCTTATGTACAAAGTAGCAATCATGAGTATGAGTTGAATAGTAGGGTTGAAATCATACCGCCGTGGTTTACCTAGAATCATGTCAACGTCCTATAAAGGAGCTACCAAGAAATCCCTTCAATCTCTGTATTTTTGTATACAAAAAGGAATATCCCGTACTATGGATGTATCTTCTTCATTCTGTCCCCTAAAAGCTCCTGAGAGTGACATGTTTCAGATGGAGTAATTTTTTCAATTTGTCACTCATTAAGTCATAATTGCATCCATCATCTAGGAGAACCACTATTCTTTGTCCATTTACGAACCCATACACCTTAAAAAGGTCACGAGGCCCAAAGGTATTAGCAGCATTCACGATTGGCTCAATAGTCATAATAGACTTCGAGCATGATGAGGTAGAAGCCTCACCCTCCTGCTTGAATGCCTTGTCTTTCCCTTTTACCAAATTTGTCTTGGCAATTTTAGCCAACAGAATAAAACACTTATGCCTAATGTACGTCTGAAACATTTTCCCTCCTTAATCAACCTCTTGCTTCTCTTCATCCGTCATAGGAGAAATGGCACCCATCCAGGATGTGATTGACTGTTCACATTCCTCAAAAGAGCTTTTCTCTTCCCTTTATTATTCTTAAACCGATTTAGTTTCCTAAATGTGAAAATGTTGTTGGTCTAAGATGTTGACCCACCATCCTTATTGAAGGGTTTACGAGGATTCAACTTCCTCTCAGCTATTTCAGCCAATTTAGTAAGGTCTTTAAGCGCGGTTGGGTTGAACATTTCAACTTCGTTTCTTGCTTTTGGGCTTAGGGCTGCTAAATATTTCTTTCTTCTAGCTTCCTCACTCTTTTCGTGTAACTTTAAAGAGAGTTTCCAAATCTTGGCTGTAAACTCAGCATTACTTTTATTATCAAATTGCCTAAACCTTCCCAATGAAAAGTCAAGTTCCCTTCATGCCTCGGTGGCATGAAAGTGGCTTTCAGCTGCTCCACAAACTTAGCCCATTCAAGGATACGCTCTCTTCCTGCTTGTGACAAAGAGCACCACTTTAAAGCATCCTTTTGCAGATGCAATGTTGCAAGAGCAAGCTTCTCTTGCTCCATCTTGTCTTGATGGTCAAAGTACAGCTCAAAATGGCGAATACATTTGAGGATTTTGTCACCCCCTTGCTCCATCATATTTGGGGAATTCGATCCTCTCTCATGGTTGGAACTTGGCTCTCTTCGAAGGGGTACTCGAATCTTCGTCCCAAAATTTAGAACCCTCTTAGTCCCTAATCTTGTCATAATGGACTGTTCAATCATATTGCTAAGCTGAAAAATCAGCTTATCAAAGTCTCCACTCTTCCTCTTGCACTTGATTATAATCCATGTGTGCAGGATTTTGAGTTGAAGGCGTAAACTCATCGCCTTGCTCTTGGGTGGTCTCGTTTCTTCTTTCATTACCAAATGAGAACTCCCTCTCAAAAGGTTCTTGAAGGAAATACAAAACTAAATCTATTCATGGGTTATAATACTCAAGATTTGTGTAACTCTCATCCAATCTATCCTCTTCAGAAGGAAGTGAAGGTGTTCTTTCTCTCTCTCCTTCGAGTAATGGAGGAAAAGGGACAAGTTCATTGTTATATCTCCGCTCCCCTTCCATTCTTTCCTTTTATTGACAAAAGAGGGGAAATGACCGCTTCGCTTGTGTCAAAAAACCACCTAAAATGAGCTCTTCTTCCTCCTCTCTTAGGCTTTCTTCCTTGTTTTATGCTGTAAACTGGTACACTCAATTTGGGCTACTTATTTTGAGTGGATCAGAGCTCTCGACATTGTTATAGAGGGTACTTGGTGGATGGATCACTCCCTTAAAACCTTGTTTCAATCCAACTCCCGTTAGGGAGAACGCCACCCCGTTCCCCATCCAGGGAGCAAAACTTTCAAGGAAAGCCCTTGCTGCAGGCCCTCCAAATTCAAGGTTGAAGAAAACAATTCAAATTCATGGTTCAAACACAACAATCCAAAATTCGTTTTTAGGGATCTGGATCTCAGATTGCTGTGCTCGAAAAACTTTCATGGTTTGTCGCACCTTGTTTGTTGATGTCTTGTTGTCACACGTGTGGCTCCCTTCCACGCCCAACTTCCTCGCTACTTGTATGCCTCTTCCCCAGACATCCACCTATTGTACACCTGCCTGCACGGCTGTACACAGTCCGCCTACCTGCGCGCCTCTTCTCCTCGCTTCTTGTCAACCTTTTCTATTTTTTCTCTTGTCGTCCCTGTACCGGATCGTGCCGCTCTGATACCAAATGTGAAGTTCCAAGCTTTTCAAACATGCAAATGTGTGCAATACATTGGCCACTGCCTAGAATATAATAATAATTCTAATACCCCCCTGCAGTGCCAATGTGGCGTACAAGGTAGTGATCAATCACCAAAAGGAGATAAGTTTAAGGCACTGCAATGAAAGGGACCCTGAAGGGGGAAGAAGAGCAAGAGAGTGAGAGTCAGAGAGAGAGACACTCAAGTGCGGGTGTGAAAATAATAAGCCACACCACAAACTCACTTGTGTTTTATTAGGATTAGGTTTACCCTATGACTGTCTTAAGACAGTCATAGGTGTCCTATCTTTTAATGAAGGGTTGGCAATGTGCCTTTACCCCAACAACCTCCCACCTAAAGGCCAATGTGCCTAAAGGGGAGAAAAGAATAAAAATTACAGCAATATACAGTTACTGTATACAAGACCATAAAGTAAGAATGGTCTCATCCTAATCCCATGATGTGGCGGCAATGTGCAAACCGCTCTGTAGGCAAGCTCTTAGTGAGCAAATCTGCAGGATTATCATCAGTATGCACTTTCACAAGCTCAAGTCGCTTGTCTTCCAGTACCTCCCTGATGAAATGATATTTCACTTCTATGTGCTTGGTCTTCTGATGAAAGACCGGATTCTTTGCCAACATGATAGCACTCTGACTATCACAATGCAAAACTGGCATATCTCCTGTAATGCCCAAATCTCCCACCAGCCGAGTAAGCCATATTGCTTCCTTGCAGGCCTCAGTGGCTGCAACATATTCAGCTTCTGTGGTTGACAGTGCAACGCATTTCTGCAACCGAGACACCCATGATATAGCACCTCTTGCAAATGTGAAAATATAACCGGTAGTAGACTTCCGGTTATCTGCATTCCCTGCATAGTCTGAATCTGTAAAACCATGCACCAATGCATCCTGCCTACCATAGCATATGCACAAGTCTTTGGTACCCTTGAGATACCTCAAGACACCTTTCACTGCTTCCCAGTGCCGCTTGCCTGGATTTGCCATATACCTGCTGATGACTCCCACCGCAAAAGGAATATCCGGACGAGTGGCAACCATGGCATACATCAAAGATCCAACTGCAGATGCATACGGAACCTTGGCCATTTCAGCCTTATCATCATCTGATCTGGGGCTGTCCTTACTGCTGAGTTTTAAATGTGGAGGCAACGGGGTACTAATGGACTTCCCCCCCTCCATTTTAAACCTCTGCAGTACTTTGTCAATGTACTCTTTCTGTGACAGAAACAAAAGTCCCTTGGACCTGTCACGAGTAATACGCATGCCAAGAATATGATTTGCATTACCCAAGTCTTTCATGTCAAAAGACTTATGCAGTTGTTTCTTCAAAGCACTAATCTCATGCTGAGATTTACTGGCAATAAGCATGTCATCCACATATAGAATGAGTAGCATCAAACTGCCATCCTTTGCCCGTTTGGTGTACAAGCAATGATCGGTCTCACACCGATGATACCCTTGGGACTGCATGAAGGCATCAAACTTCTTGTACCATTCCCTTGGCGCCTGCTTGAGTCCATACAAGCTCCTCTTGAGCTTACACACAAGCTGCTCTTTCCCTTTGACAGCATATCCCTCTGGCTGACTCATATAGATCTCATCATGGAGATCTCCGTGAAGAAAGGCTGTCTTCACATCCATCTGACATAAATCCATGTCATCATGAGCAACAAGAGCCAACACTGCTCTCAAAGTAGTCATCTTGACTACAGGGGAAAAGATCTCATCAAAGTCAATGCCCTTCTCCTGCTTAAATCCCTTGGCAACCAATCTGGCCTTATACCTAGGTAAAGCATTTGAATCCACTTTGACTTTGTAGACCCACTTGCATGGCAAAACCTTTCTACCTGCAGGTAACTGCACCAAGTCCCATGTATCATTCTGAAGTAGGGAGTCCATTTCTGACTGCATGGCTTTCTCCCACTTCTTTTTCTCTGTTCTTCCCATAGCTTCCTTGAAGCTGGAAGGCTCACCACAATCTGTCAGCATGATAAAATCAGCCACATTATTGGCTCCTAAAACAAACCTGGCAGGAGGCCGTTGTGCACGGGTGCTCCTCCTAACAAAATGTTCCGGATTAGGCTGCTGTCCAGCCTGT
Organism: Dipteris shenzhenensis; assembly: GCF_047967505.1. Lineage (NCBI taxonomy): Eukaryota > Viridiplantae > Streptophyta > Polypodiopsida > Gleicheniales > Dipteridaceae > Dipteris > Dipteris shenzhenensis. The sequence continues at coordinate 50,714,457 of NC_141598.1, read as the reverse complement.
TCTTCATGCATAACGGGTGGCTGTACCACCATATCTGGCTGTGTTACAGCTCCATCTGCTGGCATATCCAGTGGTGCATCATTGGCAAAATTATCTGGCTGATTTTCAGCCTGTATACTCGCAGCCAAATACACGTAAGTGCTTATATGAAGGTGGCTTGCCAGACCACACCTCTTCTGGCACTTTCAACTCCAAAGCCTTGTTTGGCGACCTGTTAATAATGTGAACTGCTGTTTGCATGGCTTCTGCCCAAAAGCCATGGGGTAATGCAGCATAAGACAACATACATCGAACCTTCTCCTGAATAGTTCGATTCATACGCTCACTTGCACCATTTTGAGATGCATTATGAGGGGCTGTGAGTTCCTATTTGATGCCCTTAGCTTGGCAAAACTGCACAAAAGCATGTGACAAATACTCACCCCCATTATCGGACTTGAGGCATTTCAGCCTGCATCCTGTCCGATTCTCAACCTGAGCAACAAACTTCTTGAAAGCATCTAAGGCATCTCGCTTATGCTTCAAGAAATAGACCCACACCTTACGTGTGGCATCATCAATGAAAGTAATAAAATATTTTGCACCCCCTAGTGATAACTGTGGCATCTCACACAAATCAGTGTGCACTAGATCAAGCGGTGCTCTATTCTGGGGAGTTCTCCTCTTATGAGGAGTCACAGAATGCTTGCCAAATATACAATGATCACAAGTAGGCAAATCTGAAAAAGAAAGAGGCGGCAGATAACCCAAGCGTGACAGTTCTTGCATTCCTTTAACAGACATGTGTCCCAACCGGCTATGCCACAATGAAACCTTTGGCAGCTCGGTTATGGCAACAACATGATTACCCACACTGGAAACATAAAGAGGGTACAAGGTATCACTCTTAAAACCCTCAGCCACTACAGTCTGGCCATCAGTAATCACCCATTTGGAATCCCCAAATGTGGTGTGGTAACCACTGTCATCCAATAAGCCAGTGCTAATCAGATTTTTCTTGATTTGCGGCACATGGCGAACACCATCAAGCATAAATGACCGTCCATCAGGAAATACTATCTGTATACTGCCAATCCCTGCAATCTGACATGCATAGTTGTTCCCAAGATGAACAACTCCATGAGTACCTGTGTAGGAAGTAAACCACTCCCTATGAGGAGTAACATGAAAAGAGGCACCTGAATCCAAGAGCCAGGTGTGCATGTCACGGCCATCAATAACCAAAGCATGTGCTATTACAGCAGAAGAGCATAAAACATCATGTATGTCACTGTCACTATCCTCTGCTGCAAATTCACTGCATCCAAGTCATCTGCCTTGGCCTTGCCTTTGCCTTTGCTTGCATTTCCTGCATCCTTTGATTCAGCCTTCTTGGCTTTTTGATCCCGTATGAACTTGAAGCACTTAGACTTCACATGTCCCTTCTTGCCACAATAAAAGCATTCAATGTCCTTTTTGCCACGGGACTGACTGTGGGATTTGGACTTACTAGCAGATCTCCCCTTCTGCTGAGTCCTGCCTCTGTCCTGTACCTGCAAAGCATTTGAAGACTTGCTGCCCGCATTATTCTTCCTGCTCATCTCCTCCATAAGGAGAGAGCTCTCTACATCAGCATAAATAAGAGTGGCATTCGAGTTTGACAGGGTGGTCTTGAAAGTGTCCCAACTCTCGGGGAGGGTACACAGCAAGAAAGTAGCCTTGAACTCCTCATCAAGGTTCAACCCCTGTGCAATCAGCTGTGTAAAGATGGCATTGAACTCACTCAAGTGTGAGGTCATAGCTGTACCTTCCTTCATGCGAAGATCGACCAGCTTCTTCAGCCAATAAACCTTACTGGCTGAGCTCTTTTGGGCATACAATTCTTCTAGTCTTTGCCATAGACCATAAGAGGTCTTTTCAGCCTGTACATTGAACACAAGAGTGTCTGAAATAGTGAGCATGATAGCTGCCCTCGCGGACAAATCAAGCTCTTCCCAGTCATCAGCTGCCATGTCAGATGGCTTGACACCCTTCACCCTTATGGGCTTAGCAATCTTCTTTAACAGAAGTACATTCAAGCACTGTTCTGCCCATAATGCATAGTTGTGTGCTCCTTCCAGTTTCTTTATGTTCAGAATTGAAGAACCACTTCCCCCTGATGCCATATCAGATGAGGAAAGTACCTGACTCCCTGGAAGTAAAAAGACTGAATAAAAATTCTGATTTCTCAGAAAAACCTGCTCTATTCAAGAGCCAGAAGCACTCTCAATGGTGCTGTTTTTACTGTCAGGAAAATCTGCAGCAAAACAGTAAATGACCCTGCAAATACTGTACCTTCTGACACACTGTACTGTGCTCAAAGAGGCATAAAAACAGTAATTTCAGACTGCTGCAGCTGTTTTTACTGTCAGGAAAATCTGCAGCAAAACAGTAAATGACCTTGCAAATACTGTACCTTCTGACACACTGTACTGTGCTCAAAGAGGCATAAAAACAGTAATTTCAGACTGCTGCAGCTGCTCAACAAGTGCTTAACAGTGCATAATCATCTGACAAACCACAAACACTGCTGTAAACACTGCTGTACTGACTGTACTGATCACTTCTCCCACCTCAGATGAGGTATTGCACTGAGTTAAATTGCAGAAACCACTTGGCAAACACCCAAAAAAAAATGACACTTCAGCCTGTCACAAAACCTGCAACAGTAAATGGGATAAATCCCAAGCAATCACCCTTATACCAAGGGGAGAAAATGCATCTGAAGATCTCTGTCGGTAACCCAAGTGCTATCAAACAAAGTCTGGGCAAAAGCCCCTTGATCTGACACCTGAACCAAGTGAAGAACACCTCAACACTGAGGTAGCATGCAATATGAAAATCTCTCTCACACTTTTACCTGACAATGTGCAATGCATAGACTGCCCCTGTGTACTCAGTAACAACACAAATCACAACGTACAAACACCAAGAAGAAAATCTTTTGAGCACTGTCAACGATGGGCAGTTAGGGACCGAGTAAACTCGATGCGCCCTGACCAAGCGTGGCTCAACTGAGATTTTCAAAGTGCGCACAAATAATGTGACCTGCAACAAATGTCACCAAATGCACTGCGGAAACAAAGCAAATGTGCTCCCCCTGGCTACACACTGCCTCAAGGCATATACTGCAAACACGTCCAGGCAAAAGCCCTTTGGAATTGTCACCCAAAACTGAGAATTGCACTCAGTAAATGCATAGAAGCTTCTGCAAAACAAGCATCTGACCTTCCTGAAAGACAAGTAACTGCGCAAACACCACCACTGTGGCACAAGTCACCTCAAGCGTGAGGGACACGAGAGTACCTGCTGTACCTCAACAAATGCACAGTATACAGCTGAAATGCTTCAGGAATGCATTAGGAACGCTTCATGTACTTCCGTACTTGCGCGTACATGCATGTACCACGCACAAAACAGAGTGCTTCAGCACTATTCCTCTTCCAAAAAATTTGTGTGCCTGCTGTACTTTTCTGTACCTGCAGAGTACCTGGTGGACTGCGCAGTGTACTGAATCCCAGAAGGGGAAAAACAGAAAATGTCGAAAGGTTTGCCCTGATGGAACTCCCTGCAGGTGTGGTGAAGGCGTCGTCCGTACAGTTGTACGGCAGTCCGTACGACTGCCCTTGGAGTAGCTGCGCGACGCCGCTTAGCAGCTATGTAGCTGCTATGCAACTGTAGCAGCTGCTGTGCAGCTGCCTGATGCAGCTCCGCCCTGCTGATGTACAGCCCGCGACTCGCGTCGTCGCCCGTGCCCACGCCTGAGCTGCTCCCGTGCCCACACCACAGCCCGCGCCCGCGCCCGCGCTGTCGCCCTGCAGCCCGCCTTCGCTAATGCGCCGCCGCCCTGCACAGATCTGGCCGCTCGAAGTCCGTCCGTACGACTGTACGGATGACGTACGGTCGTACGGCGCTGTCCGTACGTCCGTACGGAAGGGGTTGGGTAGACTAGGGAGTGGAGGGGAATGGCTCTGATACCAGTTGAAAGGGACCCTGAAGGGGGAAGAAGAGCAAGAGAGTGAGAGTCAGAGAGAGAGACACTCAAGTGCGGGTGTGAAAATAATAAGCCACACCACAAACTCACTTGCGTTTTATTAGGATTAGGTTTACCCTATGACTGTCTTAAGACAGTCATAGGTGTCCTATCTTTTAATGAAGGGTTGGCAATGTGCCTTTACCCCAACATGCAAAATGCCTCAAACTTCTCACGTGGAAGTGCTTTGGTGAAGATGTCTGCAACATTGTCATGTGTTGACACATAGATCATACTGATCTACCCTGCATGCAACTTCTCTTTGACATAATGATAATGAACCTCTATGTGCTTCGTGCGAGCATGAAACACACGATTCTTTGCCACTGCTATAGCACTCTGACTATCAATGAGAATTGGAGAAGGACCCTCCAATAAGAGATGAAGATCAGCAAACAAATGAGGCAGCCAAACACATTCAACTGTCGCTATGAAAGCTGCCATGTACTCAGCTTCACATGAGGAAGTGGCCACTGTGGATTGCTTCTTGCTCAGCCAAGAAATGCAAGCTTTGCCCAAAAAGAAACAATTACCACTAGTGGACTGCCTAGTATCATAGTCTCCAGCCCAATCTGAATCACTGTAAGCATGCATCTGCAAGTCACCCCCCCTGGGAAACATTAAGCCATAAGACTTTGTGCCTTGCAAAGAACGAAAGATTCGTTTTACAGCCTGCCAATGTGTTGTCTTTGGGCTGTGCATATGCCTACTTACCCGAGATACTGCATACTGAATATCAGGCCTTGTATTGCACAAACAGATGAGGCATCCAACAGCCTGGCTGTAAAGTGTGACATCCATTGATTCACTTGCATCATACATAGTAAGCTTCAGCCCCGGCTCCATGGGAGTGGCTATAGGCTTACAATCATGCATGTTGAACCTATCCAAGAGCTTTCAATTGAGACATAACGATGCCACGCTTGTCTTGTATGAACTGGATTCCCAAATAAAAATTTAACATGCCCAAATCTATCATGTCAAATTCAGCTTTCAACTCAGCTTTGAAATCTGCAATTATTTCCTCATTTGACCCTATGAGCAGCATGTCATCTACATAAAGAATGATGACCAAAATATCCCCCCCATCCTTCTTGAGGTAGAGGGTGCTTTCCGTGGGACTATTATGTAACCCCTTACTTGCCAGGAATGCATCAATCTTGGCATACCATGCACGTGGGGCTTGTTTCAGCCCATATAAAGCTTTATTCAGCTTGCAAACTTGAAGTGCATTGTCAGAAAGTTCAAATCCAGGACATTGTTTGACATAAACCTCTTCCTGCAAGTCCCCATTAAGGAAAGCTATTTTTATCTCCAACTGATGGACATTCCAAACAAAATTTGCAGCCATGGCAATAACTGACCTGATAGTCATCATTCGGGATGTAGGAGCAAAAGTCTCCTCATAATCTATGCCCTTCTTCTGTGCATAGCCTTTGGCAACCAGCCTTGCCTTGTACCTATCAATGGACCCATCTGGCTTCCATTTCACTTTGAAAACCCATTTGGTACCAATGGCATGCTTCCCTGGTGGCAAATCCACAACATCCCAAGTCTAATTTTTCTGAATGGACTGCAATTCATTGTGCATGGCATGCATCCAATGCACATTATCCTTGGCTTCTTCAAAAGAGTCAGGTTCTTCTTCATCAAGGAAGAGTACCTGCGTAAGCTATCTCAACAGAAAGAGCCCCCCCTGCGTGCCTTATTGCACTACGAGTTCTGCTAGGCAAAGGTGCCTCAAGCCTACTCTCCTTGAGAGTCTGTAGCAACCAATTCGGAACTATTTTGGCTGCATGTATCTCTTGAATCTCTTGCCTGACAACTTCATCCACACCCTGTGGAGGTACAAAATCAGCCTGTGGCTGAATCGGGGCATGTGGATCAGGAGGAGGTTGCTGTAAATTCTGATTTTCAGCATGAGCCTCAGTTGGGGAACCAAATGCTATAGAAAGCATCCCCTCAAAAACATCATCTGAAGAAGCTGGAATAGTAAATTCAGCATGTATATGTGCTGAATTCTTTGAAAATATAACATTTCTACTCACAAAAATCTTGCGAGAAGCAGGATTGTAGAGACGATAGCCTTGCTTTGTGCACTATACCCAACAAAAATGCATTTAAGTGCCTTATCTGACAACTTATGTCGAAACTCCACAGGCACGTGGACATATACAGCACAACCAACAAATCTGAAGTGATCCACCGAAGGCTTTCTCCCATGCCATGCCTCATAGGGGAGTGATTGTCTTCAAAGCCTTTGTGGGAACCCCATTCAAAACATAATTTGCACACATGAGGCCTTCGAGCCAAAACCTATGAGGCAACCTTTTACTAGTAAGCATGCATCTATCCATCTCCATAAGAGTGTGATTTTTGTGCTCAGCTTTGCCATTTTGTTGAGGTGTAAGCCTCACTGTAAGCTGATGCGTGATGCTTTTCTCCTTCAAAAATGCCTCAAACTCATGAGACATATACTCCCCCCCTCTATCTGTGCGAAGTGTCTTCACCTTGAGTCCTGTCTCATTCTCAACCATAGCCACAAAGTGTTTGAAATGCATAAACACTTCTGATTTTTCCTTGAGACCATAGACCCAAGTATAATTGGTGAAGTCATCCGTAAATGTAACATAATAGAGATAACCACCAAAAGCAGGTGTCCTCATGGGACCACAGACATCACTGTGTATGAGCTGTAATTTACGAGTAGCTCTTGTTACATCATCCTTCTTAAAAGGAAATCTATGCATATTGCCAAGGATGCAACCCTCACATGCATGAGGAGGAGGTGACTCCAAAGGAGGCAATACATCAACCATAGCATGCTTCTGAAGTGTCATCAAGCTGCAATAGCTCATGTGCCCATATCTGGCATGCCATAACTCCGCATTCTGCATCGCAGTAGTGGGAGTGCTTACTGAAAATGCAAGATTCGGATCTTTTCTCATAACTGTCAAGCTGAAATAGACCCCGATACAAAGTGCCAGACAACATCAAAGCATAGTCATTCTCTTTGTCTCGGACTGCACACTTAGCATCATCAAATATGACCTAAAATCCTCCTCTATTGAGAGAGGACACTGAAAGCAAATTCTTCTTTATACCTGGCACATAAAGAAGATCTGTAATTCTGAAATATGTGCCATCCATGGATGTGAGTATGATGTCCCCCACTCCACACACTGAATAAGAAGAATTATTTGCACATGTCACCTTCTTTTTAGTAGGTGGTGGATGCAGAGAAGCAAAAAGGCTCGTTAGTCAAAGGAGCACTTTGCCTTTATATTGCCCGTGTACTCATATATGAGATGAGAGGACAACACCACCACCTATTCAAGGGTGAATTTGGACTACTCTTAGCTTTCCTCATCTACCCCAATCAGAGATGTGTCTACACGAGGCCCAACGACACAAAGACCAAATACTAGTGCAAAAATGAGGTCAAGAATGTATCTTGATAATTGTTCCCTCTCCTTTTTAAAATGGTCTTAGATATCAGCCTTGGGTGTGGATGCCCACGTATCAATTTTTCTATAGAGCCATCGATCTTTCGTAGACTATAATAAACCTTATTACTTTTCTTTCTTTTCTTTGTTTCTTTTTCTTTCTAGTCCATTGATTAGTGTCCTATGTTCGAAACCTCTGTCGGCCGGGCTCCAACTCTGAACAGAGAGGGGATATCCCCAAGTGTAATCTGCGCGTCAACCCAAAGAGAGAGAGAGAGAGAGAGAGAGAGAGAGAGAGAGAATCGGCACAAGAATGAGGCACTGGCAAACGTATATACAGCAAAGGAATCAACCAAGTGAGGTGGAAAGAAATGATCCAAGAGATACCTCCAGCAATGCAGGAGGCAGGCCCTTTTTAGGCCTACCAAGTGGCCGACCCAGGTCCATCCAGGTGGCCGACACAAGGTAAGTCAACCGACTAGGTCTGGTCCGTTGACCCGACCAAAGTTTGGCCTAAGCTGGCCTAGCCAGGTGGCCCTACAACATGGGCCATGCAGCCCTCTGTTCAGCCTTGGAAAAGACCTCTACCCACAGGGAATCCTATCCTGAAAAGGGCGGGCACACCCACAAAACAGCCCTCGCTCACTATGAGATGCACTTCCTCCATACATTCTTGTGCACATGTGAGTGTGCTTCCATATTCATCCAAAGAAACCCCATGGAACTATTCCATACCCCGCACCCTGCTATTGGTCCTTGCAAAAACCCTCTGCCAGATGGACAAAAAGAGACGGAAAAGGGAGGTGGGGTATGGGGGAGAGAAGACTCAGCACCATGCTGCCTTCTCCAACAGCCTTCCCATGCTTCTGCTCCAAATTGCTGCCACACGTCACTGTGGCCAGACAGCCCCAAGCTGCTGCCAAATGTTGTCATAGGTAGGCTGTTCAAACCTCCGAATTCCTCAGCCTCATGTCAGGCTGGGCCCCCTATCACCGATCTCCACTAACAGTCCTCTAGGAACTGCCGCATCAGATCGCCCAAGGCAGACTGATCCTGCTGCCCCAGGTCGCCAGTGGGCAGGCCGCTCCTGCTGCATCAGCAATCCCCTAGAACGAGCCCTTCAAGGGCCTATTTTACAAGTGGCCTTGGTTTGTCCCTACCTGTAGGTAAGAATCACACAGATGCCAACCACTAGGGGAAAACCACAGCTTGGAAAGGCTGCTGCAAACAGGAATCCGATCAGCACAATGTGTCCACGGTCTGGGCAGACACCTATTCCTTGCTCTTCTGCAGCAACACGCCTTGAACCAAATGCTCGGATCACTGACCAGCCCTTGTGCTTGGAACTGCAGCCTCAGGTCGCCTGGGCAGACTGCTCCAAAGCTCCAAGAAGCTGTGCGTTAGCTCGTCGTGCACCAGCCGTGCACGCAGCAAACCAACCCTCAATAGCACCTCGGATCTATGTAGTGATACCTTCATAGATTGTGCCTGGAAGCTGCCCTCCCTTGGTCCCTGTCCGACTTAATCATCTGATACCATGTGAGTATGGTGCAATGCGAAAGCATACATGAGTGAGTGAGAGAGAGAGAGAGAGAGAGAGAGAGAGAGAGAAAGAAAGAAAGTTTATTAAAGTCTTCGGAAGACCGATGGGTCTATGAGACTATGAAAAACCTGATACAATGAGCTGTGGTAGTGGAGCTACTAAACGAGCATCCACACCAATGCAGAGTGCACAAAAATGCAAAATGGCAGCACTAAGTCCTAAGTACAACATAGTCATATCCCGACTATATATATATCAATCTCAGCATCATTGTCGGCATCATCATAACCATCATTTTCATCATCATCACCAGCAAGACATCAGGATGGATGAGGCTGTGGAAGTGGAGGCATGAGGCCAGCAATAGAACGCTGTCGCCCCCTCAAGGGTGCAATCCTGGTACGTCTCCTGGTCATAGCTCTGCGTCTAACCAAGGCCACTGTGACCCCCATTGGTCGGGCTCCGACCCTAAACAAGGAGGGGATGTCCCCAAGTATGATCTGTGAGTCAACCCTCTGTCTGAGCAGTTGGGTCACAGGCTCCGGGTCACGGTCATGTCGAGGTCTCGCCTCGTGGGGGTCTACGTGATCTGGCTGAAAGAACTCCGTGATAGAGCTCTGAGAAGTATCAGTCGAGGGAGAAGTCTACTCCTGTCTCCATGCTCGCAGTATCCTATCGCGGTGTCTGGGCATCTCATGAATGAAACCAGCCAATCATCGCTGGTCTGGGTAGGAGAGGACACGGGCCAACATCCCATAACTATCTCTAAAGAGGCAGTAGAAATGCCCTCAGATCTCATAGTAAACAAGACACCTGAAGATGAAATCCTCCTCTGTCTCAACCTCCTGCATGTCACATAGTGTGCATATGTGCCTCTGCCTGAGTAACCACTCTGCTCGGCCACTCTCGATACGAAGTCTGTGTGAAGAGACCCGGAACTGCCCAAGGGAGATCCTCAGCGAATGGGGTAGGTGAATTTGCATGTATCTTGGTGGATCAATGAAACCCTCCACTGTGGAAGACTGATGGGTCTATGAGACTGTGAAAATCCTGGTACATACATGACTGAGAGAGAGAGAGAGAGAGAGAGAGAGAATAAGCACAAGAATGATGCAATGGCAGCTGTATATACAGCAAAGAAATCAACCAAGTGAGGTGGAGAGAAATGCTCCAAGAGATACATCCAGCAACGGAGGGGGCAGGGCCTCTTGTAGGCCTGCCAAGTGGCTGTGTATTAGTCAACCAACCAGGGTTTGGCCCTCAACTGGCCTGGCCAGGTGGCCCTACAACATGGGCCATGCAGCCCTCTGTTCAGCCTTGGAAAAGGCCTCTACCCACAGGGAATCCTATCCTGAAGAGGGCGGGCACACCCACAAAACAGCCCTCACTCACTATGAGATGCACATAACTGCAATAGGAGCCTCAAGGCTGGTCAGTCTGGCCAAGCAGTGAACCTGTTCACAGTGCGTCTTGGTTGGGCACGGATTGTACGGTAGGGTGGGTTGGCTAAGGGGCCAGCCATTTAGCTGCCCCTCCAGTTGGGTGATAGGTGTCCTATGTGGGAAGCCTACCGGGACTGCTTCCTACTACTCTTACTCACCGACCTCCACTGGGGAGAGTGCGGATGAAGAGCAGCAAGCAGGTGACTTGTACCTACAGCTGCTGTTGCCCAGTTTTGTTGTCTATACATTCAGCTTTGTGTGAAAGACAACCTACAATAAAAACATGTAGTGGGCTTGTTTCGTTGAGGAAGTATCCAGTCTTGTAATTTTAGCTTATACTTACACTCCTCTGATACCATCAAAGAGAAAACTCTCTAGACAGACTACGATCCCTAAATGGAATCCTAATTGTAATACTTGCATTACTCCATCAATTTCTCACTCTGTCCATAGAGATTTTATAAGTTTTGGAGAGGCAACTAGGATCATAACCCTTCATAACAGCTATAATAAGCTTTCTTTTAGATGAGAATGCCAGCAAGCTATTAAAGTCACTTCAGTTTTCTTCATGTATATGATTGAATTTCCATTTTAAAAGACATTGAGATAACAATATTTATCAAAACAAATCAAGGTTCTATTTATATAGTATAGGTCTTTCTGTGTACCTTACAACACTAACGTTGCCAAGCCTTAAAAAATCATTTCGTATCCGCATCCTAGCTTCGTGTCGTTCACTATTGGCTGCTGCGATCAGAAGATCCGACAGAACCTTCAAACGCTGAAAAGAAAGAAGTAGCATGTCACACAAAGGCATTGTAGAGCAGTCAAAAACACAAGTCTGCAGCAATAGAAGTAAGACCTTTTGCTCCCTGTGTTGCTCTTGTTCCCTGACATCATTGAGCTCCTATGACACAACCACACAAAGGAAGTAAAGCAACAGTTCAAAAAAACGATAGTTTAGCACAAGAACAGTTTCCTAGTGCTTGCAATCAACGAGAACCATTACTCATTCCTGTCAGTCACAACCATACTTCGCAATAAAACAAAAGGGTGACCCAAGATGCTGATAAATACTTCTACTCTTGATCTGACATGGTAAAAAAACGGAAAGCATATCAAGAAAAGTGGTGTGTAAGGATTGATCCCTGATTTCAAGAAGATTTTAACCAGCATTAACTGTCCACAAAAGCTTTGAAATTAGAATACCTTCTCTAGTTGTTGATTGCTCTGTTGACAATCTACAAACTCTTGTCGTACTTTAGAAAGTTCCTCTTCAAGCGTGCTGAATTTAGTCCTCAAGGATTCTAACTCATCCTAATCAACAAAGAGAATCGCTTCAGGAGAAATACTTGAGCTTAGGCATCTGCCAAAGCAAAAACCTCTGCATATACAATACAAATTTGATTCAATCCGCAAATATGCAAGATAAAAATCTTGCCATTTTATTGAACCCAAAACTTTGCAGATGGGAATATGACTATACGAAGAAAGGCCGACCACAGACATGAGCTTCAATGGTTGGTTGACATTATTGCCATTATGGCATTAAATGTCTAGGAGCAAACTGTTGCTTAATGAAAAGCCAAAAAGGATTCTGGTGGGGTATGAGCATTGCTTCAAAAGAATTGAGAAATGTTTCCCCAACAACTGCTGCATTAACACCATCAAGTGACTCGAGAGCTTAGGCAGACAGTCCGAGGTAGATGATCAATGAACAGTTGAAACTCATCATCTGTATGCTGAGTTTAACAAGCTTCATGATTCTGAGATAAACCTGCTCTTCAAGAAGAAATAACAAAGAAACTCAATTGATTTTATCTCCCATGATTCAAGAAAACTAAATAGACTACACATACTTTTGCAGATGAGGCTTCCAAGTGACCATTAAGCACACCCTTGCTAGAGGGTGAGGTAGAGATATGCTTCTGATCATTGGTCTTGGTAGTACGCCCTCTACCTCCATTGCTCCGGCCCCTACCACGACCTCTTTTCCTACTTGTCTCATCCCAAACAACAAACTGTTGTTGCTCTAAATCATCATCTATTTGTCTCTTCCCATCAGCAAGGACCTGGAAAACATGTCAAACTCATGCAGTGAAAAAAAATCTTTCATTTTTTAAAGAGCATCCTCTTAACATAAGCATTCAAAACAACCAGCCACTTAACAAAAGCATTGTACTCACAGCAGATTCCCCAATCAAGCTAAACCCACCTGATGACTCATGTTCTCCTCCCCATCTACATAATGTTTCCTTTTTTGAGGATTTGGCTGAATCAGAAACCCTCCTCCACCCTACATCGACGATCCGAAAACATAGACAGCATAAATTAGCAAATAAACAATGTTCAGTCAAGCTGTGATTTAAAATAAATCCCATAGTTATAGCCATTAGAACTATGGTCTTAGAATCTTCCTACACACAAAAGTACTGTAGCCTCTAGCCTGCTTAAGATATGTATCTTCACAAGAGTGGAACACAATTAATCATACTCAAGACAAAGGTAGGAAAGAACAAGAAAAAAGAACAAACAGAGTGAACAGACAAGGTAGTGGGGGAGGGACAGAGCCTGCCGCCACAAGGATGGGGGTCAGCCAATCAGCGCCAATCTGCTGGTCGGCGGACCTTGCAGGTTGGCCAGCTTGCTGGTCGACTCAGTTGGGAAGGCAGATTGCCTCCCCTTCTTCCCCTTGGCCTATCCACTCTAGCCTTTGCATTGGATGAGAATATGCATGCTTTGCAAGGGATGTACAGGCTGAAACAGGCACCAAGAGCTTGGTACAAGATAATCGTAACTAGTTCACGAGGATAAGTCTCACTCGTCATCTGTAATATGCCAACCTGTATTTTGTCTTAGAGGGGACAAGAGGATGGCCATCATCTTATCTGTGGATTTACTTTGATCATCACTGGTGATAACACCCACGGGGGTCACTAGAATGACAGCACAAGGGTACCACATATCTCAGAGATACATGTGATGGATCATTACCAGATGGATACCACCCTAGGTGAGTACTATGATTGAGACAGGGCTAACGATTGGGGGTTCCAACATGGTCTACTAAAAGATATTGCTTCTTGGTGGGATCATGGGCCATTTCAAGATGCAAGAAGCAGCCTCACTCACTCTTTCTTCGACAGAAGAATACAGAGGGGCATCTTGTGAGTCAATCTGGCTCAAGTTATTCTTGGATGCCCTTCATGAGGACACAATGTTATTCTTTATGAGAACCAAAATTAAACATTTCAGTGCCAAGAACTCGGTGTCTCAAGGTGGTCGAAGCAGATCAAGGTTCAATACCATTTCATCAATAAGATGATTAAAAAAAAAGCATGTGAGAATATCTACTGACTGACTGCAGATAGCACCCGACTGCAAATAAAGTGTTCAGAGGGACTCTTCCCTAGAGCTGATGCAGCAGCTCATACAACAGGAACAGGCTCCAAACATGGTCATTGAGAGGAGGTCGTAGATTTAGGCATATGCCAAGTTTGTGAGCCTTCATAGGCTATTTTGGGGCCCCAAAACTTTGCTAACGCTTCTCCAATATACCTTGAATCTACAACCTTGCAAAACATTGATGAGCCCCTCAAACAGATCATGAAAATGGGTCAAGAGTCAAGCATAAAGAGTAGCCGAGCCCCTCAATTAGATCATGAAAATGGGTCAAGAGTCAAGCATAAGGAGTAGCAAAATTCAAGGTAAAATTTTTTACTTCAGTTTTTATAGCACAAGGTCCAAGGGAGGAAAAATGCACCATGTCCAACATGGACTATTCACTTGACAAAAAAACAAGGGGAGAAAAGGAGAGAAAATACAATGTCATTTGGGCCAATGCCAAAAGATAGGTGACCAACAGGTTAAAACTTGCATAATTACCATGAGGGACATTTCCAATACGCATGATGGTGACATTGAAAACCTACAGAAGATGCTTGGGGATAGCAAGGATGTGGATTTTAATGTTATGATGCAGGACATGCATACCTCCCTCAAAGAGGAATTGAACAAATGGAAATTAGATATGCATATACAGATGGGAATCTAGATTGGTAAGGTACGTGAGGAGATGAATTGCATGGTGGATGCCAAGAGTAACCATCACACACTATGATTGAAGAGCTAGAAATGTAGGTCGCCAAGCTTTCACTGCCTCCTATAGCAAGGGCATGCGAAACATACATAGCTCTATGTTGAAACCTAGAAAGCAACTCCTTGAGCAATTTCCTGGCGGCAGACACTCAAACTAGCTGCTAGACAATGGACAACCACCTAATTGTAGTCCCACAGTGAAGTAGGGATAATGGAAGTAAAGGAATCAGACACCTCTCTCCAATCTCTCACCAAATGCGTGCAGAAAGAGATAACTTGGATTTGGAAATTCCTTTTCTGTACCTGTATGGACGGGCTTGAGTGGATGAGGGAATGAGGCCAAGGGGCTCCTTTTGTACTGAGCCGACCATCTGGGTCAGCCAACCAGCAAGATGGCTCCAACTAGCAAGCTGGTTCAGATTGGCGGGGTAGGCGTATAACAAAGAATGCTCAGCGAGTCCATTACAGCCTTTGGCTGGGCTCCAAAACAGTCTGGACATTTATTCCCTCCTAGTCTAGTGTCGATGTCCCTCACGACCATGCAAGATGTGGCAGGATCTAACTCATATAGAGGAAAGAGGCTGCACCAAAAGGGTGTGCTGCTGAGTCTCCACTGATGCTTGACTACAAACCAGACAAAGCCACCCATCCCAGGGTATTCACTCATGTCTCTCTATGTGCCAACAGCGTGACTCAACTTAAGTGATGTCTGGATGGAGGCCATGGCCCACCATTCTCTTTGTCTGGTTCAGGCTCAGTTCGAAGCCCTTGTTTATCAAAAAAATGGAGGGTGTGAGACCCCACAGGAGGAGGGCATGGGGGAGGTGTACCAGCAGAAGATAAGCATCTGAGAGAGGCTGCCATATGGGCAAATCTAATCGAAAAGGAAGGGCTGCCACATGGGCAGCATGCAGGCTGCCATGTGGACAGCAAGTACAGGCTGCTGTTAGAGGGCAACACCAGGCTACCGCTATGCCCTAGATGGTGGGCAGAAGGCTTACAGATGGGGCAGGTACAAGATCCAGCACCAGACATAGGAGCAGCAGCAAAGGCTGCATAAGAGCAGGCCTCATAGGCCCTGCATACAGGTCGGAAGCAGAACAGACAGTCAGCAATGGAGCTGGTCGGAGCAGTGCCAGAACTGGTCTGGGCAGTGCCAAAACAGGTCACAGCAGTAAGCGGCTTCCATGTGGCCGTCAGGCAGCCCCATTGGCCGCAGACAGAAGCAGCAAGGAGGTCAAGGAACGGGAGCAAACAGTGCCTCACCATTGGCTGTTGACCAGAGCAGCAAGGAGGTCTGTTTGCAGGGCATCTAATCAGCCCACTGAAGCTCTAGGAGAGCACGCAGGCTGACAGACATTGAAGGTGCCAGGAGGAGTAGATGACAGTTTTGAGTGGCTAGGAGTCCACATCTAGTCACTACTTCATCTCCTAAATGGTGGCACACTGAGCACACCCTTTTCGTATCATGTTTTGTTCATTTGTTAGGAGCAATCTTTAACGCATGATGGTGGCACAAGATGCATATGCCCCTTATGTGGCCTACAGGAGGTTGAGTCTGAGGGGCATTTCATTTTCAGATGCCCAGTGTACTATGAGATTCGAGGGTGCTTCTATTGTCTATTCAGAGATACCTAGGGGTTGTTATCCCGATTCCTCTCTTTTCCAGATCAGAGATGCTTGACCGAATTCATTCACAAGGCAGTCAGACTTCGTGAGCACCTACTTCAATCACACAGAAAGGAGGAGCATACCCTAGACTCTTCTCAAAGCATGATCACGGAGTTCTTCCAACTGGACCATACAGGCTCCCCCCCTACAGCCCCTAGACATGATCAGGACCTCTGCCAGTGACACGACAGCTCAAATAGAGGGTTGACGCACAGATTACACTTGGGAACATTCCCTCCTTGTTCAGAGTGGGAGCGACCGACAGGGGTCACTATCGCCCTTGTTAGACCTAGAGCTATGACCATGAGACAGCACAGGACTGCGCCCGCAGGCAGCTGACAGCATTCTATCTCTGATTTTATGCTCTCACTCCCCCACCTTGACGAGGGGAGACCACCGTGACATTGGAGCATATTTCACTTCGTATTCTGATAACAGTTGATATGACGATGATGATGATGATGATAGTGATGATGTGGAGGACTATTATTCTGTAGCACGTAGTTTTTTTGGCTTTTGTACAGGTGTTGATGCTCGAATAGTGCTACAACCAATGCATCATTTTTTGTGTAATAAGGTTATCAGCTAATGAAATGTGTTTCTATCCTACTCCCACCCCACCATGTGCTAATACTGAAGAATATTAGAACAGGTTACGAGAAAGGAGACACATGGCATCATTTTGATGGGCTTAGGAGATAAGAGACTGCACATAGCGTCATTTATAAAAAAAGAGAAAGCATTCTCATCCCAAAGGTCTAGAGGGTAGGGTTTAGATTGGGACAAAAGTGAGTAATTCTATTGTGAACCCATCCTAAACCAAGTAGTCTAGGGTGACAATTCCCATCCTTCTACGGCTCTAGGTCTAGCGTTGTGTATCTTTCCCATACTCTTGTACATGACGTCCCTTCCCAATTGTGAGAGCTGGATGTTTCCTTCAAACAAGAACAGATGGCTTCCTAGGAAGCTTGCAGGGAATCTTCTTTCCCATCATACTGCTGGCCAGCCCCAATCAGCCCAAAGCAAGCCAAAAGACCTGTGAGCCAATGGTTTGTATTTCATTCATAAAGCCAATACGAAGGCAATCACAGACGGACCTCTTGTTTCGTTTAAGTCCTCTTCTCTGATTGCAAGAGCTGGAAATGTGTTTCTGTTTGAGTTAGATGCATCTCTTGACGTTTCTGAGATATGATCAGGGATATTATATTTGCCATGGATGAGTTAGATGCATCCATTGACTTTATGCAGTATGGTTGAGAACATTATAACAATGTACTATTTGAAGATTGCTTGGAACTGCAATTGTGTATTCTATTAGATTTGACATTAACTGGTGCATTACCAATTTGGTGATTTTATAGGCATTATTAAACAAAAGCTTTGCAACAAAATGCCAATCTGACTACTAACCTCATCATCCTCCTCGTCGGATTCGGTAGAAGACCCAGGCACTGAACAGTCGGTTGAAGGTGCAGCAGCGCCTGCCAGCGCGTGCGTGCCTTGCCAGGCTGCATGTATAGAAGTGGAGGGAGGTTTCCCAGCCATACGGGCTTCTAACTTCGCCAACTTGAGGGGAAAAGAGGGATCTGATTGATTCGAATTGGACGTAATGTGTGGGAAAACGTCATCGGGCATTGCTAAAAGCTCCCTGCCGCTAAGAGCTCGACGTTGCTACAGCATGGATTTCTCAAAGGTGAACTCCTAAGCAGTCATTAAGTCATTAGGAGCTTACCCTTGAAGGGTAGTTCTGAGTTCACCTCCTCTCCGAAATCATTGAAGGGTCTTTGAGCTGTTGGTGAGGATGAAAGAATGGGTGGCAAGTCTATGGAGGGCAATGCGAGCTTGGAAATGGAAGGAAAACAATCGCCCACAATGATCCTAGCAAGGGAAGAGGCAAAAGGAGTAGTAGGAGGATTTGGGCACAAAGCCCGCCAATCGCCCACATCAAATGCTAGACCAAAAAAGGCTTAGAGATCTACTCTAATATAGTGATCACTAATTGAGCCCAAGAGATCTATACTCCATATGGTGAGTTCCCTAGGGAGTCAAACACAACATCTCTCCCCCTCCCACTAATGGTCGGTTGAGAGCTTGGGTTGAGACGACCCACGAAATAGATTTGGAGGATGGCCCCCACGTGTACCAATTCGCAGTCATGTTTTATAAAACAAAGTGCTAATTATGTCACCAACGTGTGATTGGTGTGGCAGTTGGAGGAGATGGAATGGCCCAATCATGTGATGGTGGTGGCTGGAGGAGTTAGCCATGGAGTGGGCGACCGAACATAAAAAATTTCGTGTCTGTGTTTGGGCATGTCCCTCCTAGTGGCCAATTCACCACCTTCGATAGGATGGAAGGCGGGTGGTATGAACCCAACCTAAAATTTTAACCCATTCTCCCCCGCACATGTCTTTGCCTTTTCCCAAATACGAGTAGCCTCACCCATCTAAGACGGGTTTGGGACCCACCTTCGTCAGATCTCATGTTGGGAATTAGGATCCTATGAATAAAATTTTAGGTTTCCTTTATAAATCTCAATATCTGAATGCTTTTAGGAATTTTTCAAATTGGATCTCCTATTATTTGATAGAGTACTTGAACTTAAACGTGTGCTAAATAATCTTGAGCTGAGGCCATATGCACTCCTAGACTCTCTAAGTTTCAAAGCGACTCTTTTTTTGTGTGTCTCGTGAGGGCTTTTGAAGACATTACTCTCTCTCTCTCTCTCTCTCTCTCTCTCTCTCTCTCTCTCTCTCTCTCTCTCTCTCGCGTCCAATCTCTTGCATGTGAAAATTCTGGCCTCTTCTCGCTGCCTATCTCTCATTCTCCCCTCTTCTCCCCTTCTCTCTCGGCCTCCCCCTCTCTATCTCAGCATCTCTCTTGTCTTCTATGTTTTCCAGTTCATTCTTCTCCCTCTCTCTCTCTCTCTCTCTCTCTCTCTCTCTCTCTCTCTATATATATATACATATATATATATATATCTCCGCCCCTAGCCTCTCAACCCCTCCGCCCCTAGCCTCTCAACCCCTCCGCCTCCCTAGCCTCTCCGCCTCCCTAGCCCCTCCCTCTCCCTCAGCCCTCTCTCTGCTATCGCGCCAACCCCCCTATTGTCGCATCTCCTCTACTGCCTATCACCTCCCATCTGCCATCCTCTTCTGCCCATCACCTCCTCTGCTATCGCTACTACTACAACCTACTATTCATGTGGGCAAGACTCAGCCTACCGCAGGCCTCTAGGCTTGGCCATACATGCTGCCTTAGGCCATGAGCAGCTGCGCCAGCTGTCCCAGCAATGGCAAGCAGATGCGCCTACTGCTCAGCTGCCCTTAAGCCTGCTACTAACCTTAGGCTGGTACTGGGTATCCCTGCAATCCATTGGCCCCACTCGAGGCTCCAACAGGCCCTCATGGCCTAGTTCCACAGCTCCGCATCAGCTACAGGCGACCTACAACACACCAAGATCAAGAAAGGCCCGCAATCAAGGGGAAAAGGGGAGGGATCCTATGCAAGAATGTAAGATCAATATTTCTCCACAAGGGTTTTTTACTTCAAATTTATTTTGCACTATGCCTACACGAGGGTGTGTGGAGGACATTTGGGGAAAACAAGCCTTGGAATCTACTCTAACAGCCCTCTCAAATGGGACAGCCCACAAAGATACCACTAAAGTGCTCACATGCCTCAAGAAAATATGTCTCGTGCTAATTGAAAAAATAAAGAGCCTAGAGGCTACAAATGTGGCCTTATTAGCTAAAAAATCCCATGTTGACAAGACCCTTGCTGAGTTTAAAAAACAGGGAGGGAAATACAAGAAGAATGGAGGAAAGAAAAGGCTAAGAAAGAGGACTGGGAACAAGAAAAAATAGAATGGATTAATGAGAAGGTAAAGCTCCAAGACAAGATGCATTCACTGGGTGTCTACAGCAAATGAAGGATATGCAAATGCCTTCAGAGGGGAGTTGTAAAGCCATGGAAATACTCAGAACAGAGAGTGCAGCTCTCAAAAAGAAATGGCGGTCATGCAAGCCACGATGATTGGGAAACATGCTGAGAGCACACAACAACTCAAAGGGAAAGAAGAAATGCTTGAATGGACAGTAGTGGTTAAAAAGGGATCAGTTGCACCCAAGAAGAAGTTTATCTCCGAGACCCTAGAGGAAGAGAAAAGGAGATCCAGCAAGGTCTTGAATGTGCTTGTGAGGGGCTTGATGGTGGGAGATACCCCTATGGCAGATGCCCAAGTTTTGTTCACTAAAATGGGGGTTAATCTCACATGCGAGACAGCCTGGAGAATAGGTAAAGCTGAAACACCAATGAGACCCTTAGTACTGAAATTCCAAAATGCCATGGATAGTTCCACCATTATGAGCATGAGAGCAGCATTGAAAGGGACCAGGATATATTTGGATGATGATCTAACCCTCCTACAATAGGAGCACAGAAGGGAGGGAATGGTACGGGTAATGGCAGCAAGGGAGGCAAGAAAATGAGCTATATATAGAGATGATAAAGTCATTATCCACGAGAGACCAGCCAGGGAAGAGAAGGAAGATGGGGAATTATGATGGTGTTGGACCAATGGGATGAATGCACATAATGAACTCAAGATGGCAGTGTGGAACTGTAATGGCACACTCTGATCTGACCCGCGACGATTCTTGGAGACATACACTGGGAGAGACATGATCTTTTACACCGAGACACATGAGAGTCCAGAGAGAGGACTGCCCACTGTGGTAGGATATACATGGGAGTTAGCCCACCAGAAGGAAATGAGGGGAGACAATGGAGTGCGTGGCTGTGGAGGAGTGGCCATCCTCTTCAGATCACATTTGAGACCCCTCATTTCAGTCGTCTAGGGAGAGGAACACACACGACATATGTGGGTCCATGTCCAGATACCTGATGCCCAACCAATCTACATCGTAGTGTGCTACTTTCCCCCAGATACATCACCTTATGCACACGCAGTCACTATGAAGGGACACAGCCCACATGAGATGATAGGCAAGTGGGCCTACTTGACTTTACATTAGACTCTCTCATAGTACCAGAATTAGACATTGCAAAGCTTGGGACAGTGAGACACTCAACGGACATGATGGGATACGGTCAGCATCTACTTGACTTGGGGGCTATCCATGACCTAATCATATAT
This sequence comes from Dipteris shenzhenensis, assembly GCF_047967505.1. NCBI lineage: Eukaryota > Viridiplantae > Streptophyta > Polypodiopsida > Gleicheniales > Dipteridaceae > Dipteris > Dipteris shenzhenensis. The sequence goes on along the minus strand of NC_141598.1, from coordinate 50,693,048 downwards.
AATGTCCTACAGAGATGGCCATTATCTAGTGGGTTCACTTGTTTCCCACATGGCGAAGGTACTAGTACAGTGGATTATATACTCGGTCCCCTATCCTTCACCTCACGGGTACACGACTTCGTTGTGCCCCCTCCCCTGACCACTCATACCTATCTTTTAGTATCTCCACCACTATGCCAGTCACATGGAGAGGGCCCCCCACTCCCACTTGTGTACAGGTCCAC